>NC_086450.1:517994435-518174435 GCF_028390025.1 Pseudophryne corroboree
GTACCTGTGATAGTATCAGTAGCATGCTGAGTATCAGGGCAGATGTGTACAGGTATGAGCGGTGTGCTCAGTAACAGTACTGTGTACCTGTGATAGTAATGGTAGCCTGCTGAGTATCAGGGCAGATGTGTACAGATATGAGCGGTGTGCTCAGTAACAGTACTGTGTACCTGTGATAGTATCAGTAACATGCTGAGTATCAGGGGAGATGTGTACAGGTATGAGTGGTGTGCTCAGTAACAGTACTGTGTACCTGTGATAGTATCAGTAACATGCTGAGTATCAGGGGAGATGTGTACAGGTATGAGCGGTGTGCTCAGTAACAGTTCTGTGTACCTGTGATAGTATCAGTAACATGCTGAGTATCAGGGCAGATGTGTACAGGTATGAGTGGTGTGCTCAGTAATAGTACTGTGTACCTGTGATAGTATCAGTAACATGCTGAGTATCAGGGGAGATGTGTACAGGTATGAGCGGTGTGCTCAGTAACAGTTCTGTGTACCTGTGATAGTATCAGTAACATGCTGAGTATCAGGGCAGATGTGTACAGGTATGAGTGGTGTGCTCAGTAATAGTACTGTGTACCTGTGATAGTATCAGTAACATGCTGAGTATCAGGGCAGATGTGTACAGGTATGAGTGGTGTGCTCAGTAATAGTACTGTGTACCTGTGATAGTATCAGTAACATGCTGAGTATCAGGGCAGATGTGTACAGGTATGAGTGGTGTGCTCAGTAATAGTACTGTGTACCTGTGATAGTATCAGTAACATGCTGAGTATCAGGGGAGATGTGTACAGGTATGAGCGGTGTGCTCAGTAACAGTTCTGTGTACCTGTGATAGTATCAGTAACATGCTGAGTATCAGGGCAGATGTGTACAGGTATGAGTGGTGTGCTCAGTAATAGTACTGTGTACCTGTGATAGTATCAGTAACATGCTGAGTATCAGGGCAGATGTGTACAGGTATGAGTGGTGTGCTCAGTAATAGTACTGTGTACCTGTGATAGTATCAGTAACATGCTGAGTATCAGGGCAGATGTGTACAGGTATGAGTGGTGTGCTCAGTAATAGTACTGTGTACCTGTAATAGTATCAGTAACATGCTGAGTATCAGGGGAGATGTGTACAGGTATGAGTGGTGTGCTCAGTAACAGTACTGTGTACCTGTGATAGTATCAGTAGTATGCTGAGTATCAGGGGAGATGTGTACAGGTATGAGTGGTGTGCTCAGTAACAGTACTGTGTACCTGTGATAGTATCAGTAACATGCTGAGTATCAGGGGAGATGTGTACAGGTATGAGCGGTGTGCTCAGTAACAGTTCTGTGTACCTGTGATAGTATCAGTAACATGCTGAGTATCAGGGCAGATGTGTACAGGTATGAGTGGTGTGCTCAGTAATAGTACTGTGTACCTGTGATAGTATCAGTAACATGCTGAGTATCAGGCCAGATGTGTACAGGTATGAGTGGTGTGCTCAGTAATAGTACTGTGTACCTATGATAGTATCAGTAACATGCTGAGTATCAGGGGAGATGTGTACAGGTATGAGTGGTGTGCTCAGTAACAGTACTGTGTACCTGTGATAGTATCAGTAGTATGCTGAGTATCAGGGGAGATGTGTACAGGTATGGGCGGTGTGCTCAGTAACAGTTCTGTGTACCTGTGATAGTATCAGTAACATGCTGAGTCTCAGGGCAGATGTGTACAGGTATGAGTGGTGTGCTCAGTAATAGTACTGTGTACCTGTGATAGTATCAGTAGCATGCTGAGTATCAGGGCAGATGTGTACAGGTATGAGCGGTGTGCTCAGTAACAGTACTGTGTACCTGTGATAGTATCAGTAGCATGCTGAGTATCAGGGGAGATGTGTACAGGTATGAGTGGTGTGCTCAGTAACAGTACTGTGTACCTGTGATAGTATCAGTAACATGCTGAGTATCAGGGAGATGTGTACAGGTATGAGCGGTGTGCTCAGTAACAGTACTGTGTACCTGTGATAGTATCAGTAGCATGCTGCATATCAGGGCAGATGTGTACAGGTATGAGCGGTGTGCTCAGTAACAGTACTGTGTACCTGTGATAGTATCAGTAGCATGCTGAGTATCAGGGGAGATGTGTACAGGTATGAGTGGTGTGCTCAGTAACAGTTCTGTGTACCTGTGATAGTATCAGTAACATGCTGAGTATTAGGGCAGATGTGTACAGGTATGAGTGGTGTGCTCAGTAACAGTACTGTGTACCTGTGATAGTATCAGTAACATGCTGAGTATCAGGGGAGATGTGTACAGGTATGAGTGGTGTGCTCAGTAACAGTACTGTGTACCTGTGATAGTATCAGTAGTATGCTGAGTATCAGGGGAGATGTGTACAGGTATGAGCGGTGTGCTCAGTAACAGTTCTGTGTACCTGTGATAGTATCAGTAACATGCTGAGTATTAGGGCAGATGTGTACAGGTATGAGTGGTGTGCTCAGTAACAGTACTGTGTACCTGTGATAGTATCAGAAGCATGCTGAGTATCAGGGGAGATGTGTACAGGTATGAGTGGTGTGCTCAGTAACAGTTCTGTGTACCTGTGATAGTATCAGTAGTATGCTGAGTATCAGGCAGATGTGTACAGGTATGAGTGGTGTGCTCAGTAACAGTACTGTGTACCTGTGATAGTATCAGTAGTATGCTGAGTATCAGGGCAGATGTGTACAGGTATGAGTGGTGTGCTCAGTAACAGTACTGGTGTACCTGTGATGGTATCAGTAGCATGCTGAGTATCAGGGCAGATGTGTACAGGTATGAGCGGGTGTGCTCAGTAACAGTACTGTGTACCTGTGATAGTATCAGTAGCATGCTGTGTATCAGGGCAGATGTGTACAGGTATGAGCGGTGTGCTCAGTAACAGTACTGTGTACCTGTGATAGTATCAGTAGCATGCTGTGTATCAGGGCAGATGTGTACAGGTATGAGCGGTGTGCTCAGTAACAGTACTGTGTACCTGTGATAGTATCAGTAGCATGCTGTGTATCAGGGCAGATGTGTACAGGTATGAGTGGTGTGCTCAGTAACAGTACTGTGTACCTGTGATAGTATCAGTAACATGCTGAGTATCAGGCAGATGTGTACAGGTATGAGCGGTGTGCTCAGTAATAGTTCTGTGTACCTGTGATAGTATCAGTAGCATGCTGTGTATCAGGGCAGATGTGTACAGGTATGAGCGGTGTGCTCAGTAACAGTACTGTGTACCTGTGATAGTATCAGTAACAAGCTGAGTAACAGGGCAGATGTGTACAGGTATGAGCGGAGTGCTCAGTAATAGTTCTGTGTACCTGTGACAGTATCAGTAGCATGCTGAGTGTCAGGGGAGATGTGTACAGGTATGAGTGGTGTGCTCAGTAACAGTACTGTGTACCTGTGATAGTATCAGTAACATGCTGAGTATCAGGGCAGACGTGTACAGGTATGAGTGGTGTGCTCAGTAACAGTACTGTGTACCTGTGATAGTATCAGTAACATGCTGAGTGTCAGGGGAGATGTGTACAGGTATGAGTGGTGTGCTCAGTAACAGTACTGTGTACCTGTGATAGTATCAGTAGTATGCTGAGTATCAGGGCAGATGTGTACAGATATGAGCGGTGTGCTCAGTAACAGTACTGTGTACCTGTGATAGTATCAGTAACATGCTGAGTATCAGGGCAGATGTGTACAGGTATGAGCGGTGTGCTCAGTAACAGTACTGTGTACCTGTGATAGTATCAGTAGTATGCTGAGTATCAGGGGAGATGTGTACAGGTATGAGCGGTGTGCTCAGTAACAGTACTGTGTACCTGTGATAGTATCAGTAGCATGCTGCGTATCAGGGCAGATGTGTACAGGTATGAGCGGTGTGCTCAGTAACAGTACTGTGTACCTGTGATAGTATCAGTAACATGCTGAGTATCAGGGGAGATGTGTACAGGTATGAGCGGGTGTGCTCAGTAACAGTACTGTGTACCTGTGATAGTATCAGTAACATGCTGCGTATCAAGGCAGATGTGTACAGGTATGAGCGGTGTGCTCAGTAACAGTACTGTGTACCTGTGATAGTATCAGTAACATGCTGAGTATCAGGGCAGATGTGTACAGGTATGAGCGGTGTGCTCAGTAACAGTACTGTGTACCTGTGATAGTATCAGTAACAAGCTGAGTAACAGGGCAGATGTGTACAGGTATGAGCGGTGTGCTCAGTAACAGTACTGTGTACCTGTGATAGTATCAGTAACAAGCTGAGTAACAGGGCAGATGTGTACAGGTATGAGCGGTGTGCTCAGTAACAGTACTGTGTACCTGTGATAGTATCAGTAGTATGCTGAGTATCAGGCAGATGTGTACAGGTATGAGCGGTGTGCTCAGTAACAGTACTGTGTACCTGTGATAGTATCAGTAACATGCTGAGTGTCAGGGGAGATGTGTACAGGTATGAGTGGTGTGCTCAGAAACAGTTCTGTGTACCTGTGATAGTATCAGTAGTATGCTGAGTATCAGGCAGATGTGTACAGGTATGAGCGGTGTGCTCAGTAACAGTACTGTGTACCTGTGATAGTATCAGTAGTATGCTGAGTATCAGGCAGATGTGTACAGGTATGAGCGGTGTGCTCAGTAACAGTACTGTGTACCTGTGATAGTATCAGTAACATGCTGAGTATCAGGGCAGATGTGTACAGGTATGAGCGGTGTGCTCAGTAACAGTACTGTGTACCTGTGATAGTATCAGTAACATGCTGAGTATCAGGGCAGATGTGTACAGGTATGAGTGGTGTGCTCAGTAACAGTACTGTGTACCTGTGATAGTATTAGTAGCATGCTGTGTATCAGGGGAGATGTGTACAGGTATGAGCGGTGTGCTCTGTAACAGTACTGTGTACCTGTGATAGTATCAGTAACATGCTGAGTATCAGGGCAGATGTGTACAGATATGAGTGGTGTGCTCAGTAACAGTACTGTGTACCTGTGATAGTATCAGTAGCATGCTGTGTATCAGGGCAGATGTGTACAGGTATGAGCGGTGTGCTCAGTAACAGTACTGTGTACCTGTGATAGTATCAGTAGCATGCTGTGTATCAGGGCAGATGTGTACAGGTATGAGCGGTGTGCTCAGTAATAGTTCTGTGTACCTGTGATAGTATTAGTAACATGCTGTGTATCAGGGCAGATGTGTACAGGTATGAGCGGTGTGCTCAGTAACAGTACTGTGTACCTGTGATAGTATTAGTAACATGCTGTGTATCAGGGCAGATGTGTACAGGTATGAGTGGTGTGCTCAGTAACAGTACTGTATACATGTGATAGTAATGGTAGCATGCTGAGTATCAGGGCAGATGTGTACAGGTATGAGCGGTGTGCTCAGTAATAGTACTGTGTACCTGTGATAGTAATGGTAGCATGCTGAGTATCAGGGCAGATGTGTACAGGTATGAGCGGTGTGCTCAGTAATAGTACTGTGTACCTGTGATAGTAATGGTAGCATGCTGAGTATCAGGGCAGATGTGTACAGGTATGAGCGGTGTGCTCAGTAATAGTACTGTGTACCTGTGATAGTAATGGTAGCATGCTGAGTATCAGGGCAGATGTGTACAGGTATGAGCGGAGTGCTCAGTAACAGTACTGTGTACCTGTGATAGTATCAGTAGCATGCTGAGTATCAGGGCAGATGTGTACAGGTATGAGTGGTGTGCTCAGTAATAGTTCTGTGTACCAGTGATAGTATCAGTAGTATGCTGAGTATCAGGCAGATGTGTACAGGTATGAGCGGTGTGCTCAGTAATAGTTCTGTGTACCTGTGATAGTATCAGTAGTATGCTGAGTATCAGGCAGATGTGTACAGGTATGAGCGGTGTGCTCAGTAACAGTACTGTGTACCTGTGATAGTAATGGTAGCATGCTGAGTATCAGGGGAGATGTGTACAGGTATGAGTGGTGTGCTCAGTAACAGTTCTGTGTACCTGTGATAGTAATGGTAGCATGCTGAGTATCAGGGCAGATGTGTACAGGTATGAGTGGTGTGCTCAGTAACAGTACTGTGTACCTGTGATAGTATCAGTAGTATGCTGAGTATCAGGGCAGATGTGTACAGGTATGACCGGTGTGCTCAGTAACAGTACTGTGTACCTGTGATAGTATTAGTAACATGCTGAGTATCAAGCAGATGTGTACAGGTATGAGCGGTGTGCTCAGTAACAGTACTGTGTACCTGTGATAGTATCAGTAACATGCTGTGTATCAGGGCAGATGTGTACAGGTATGAGTGGTGTGCTCAGTAACAGTACTGTGTACCTGTGATAGTATCAGTAGCATTCTGAGAATCAGGGCAGATGTGTACAGGTATGAGTGGTGTGCTCAGTAACAGTACTGTGTACCTGTGATAGTATCAGTAGCATGCTGTGTATCAGGGCAGATGTGTACAGGTATGAGTGGTGTGCTCAGTAACAGTACTGTGTACCTGTGATAGTATCAGTAGCATGCTGAGTATCAGGGCAGATGTGTACAGGTATGAGCGGTGTGCTCAGTAACAGTACTGTGTACCTGTGATAGTAATGGTAGCCTGCTGAGTATCAGGGCAGATGTGTACAGATATGAGCGGTGTGCTCAGTAACAGTACTGTGTACCTGTGATAGTATCAGTAACATGCTGAGTATCAGGGGAGATGTGTACAGGTTTGAGCGGTGTGCTCAGTAACAGTACTGTGTACCTGTGATAGTATCAGTAACATGCTGAGTATCAGGGGAGATGTGTACAGGTATGAGCGGTGTGCTCAGTAACAGTTCTGTGTACCTGTGATAGTATCAGTAACATGCTGAGTATCAGGGCAGATGTGTACAGGTATGAGTGGTGTGCTCAGTAATAGTACTGTGTACCTGTGATAGTATCAGTAACATGCTGAGTATCAGGGGAGATGTGTACAGGTATGAGCGGTGTGCTCAGTAACAGTTCTGTGTACCTGTGATAGTATCAGTAACATGCTGAGTATCAGGGCAGATGTGTACAGGTATGAGTGGTGCGCTCAGTAATAGTACTGTGTACCTGTGATAGTATCAGTAGCATGCTGAGTATCAGGGGAGATGTGTACAGGTATGAGTGGTGTGCTCAGTAACAGTACTGTGTACCTGTGATAGTATCAGTAGCATGCTGAGTATCAGGGCAGATGTGTACAGGTATGAGCGGTGTGCTCAGTAACAGTACTGTGTACCTATGATAGTATCAGTAACATGCTGAGTATTAGGGGAGATGTGTACAGGTATGAGTGGTGTGCTCAGTAACAGTACTGTGTACCTGTGATAGTATCAGTAGTATGCTGAGTATCAGGGGAGATGTGTACAGGTATGAGCGGTGTGCTCAGTAACAGTTCTGTGTACCTGTGATAGTATCAGTAACATGCTGAGTATCAGGGCAGATGTGTACAGGTATGAGTGGTGTGCTCAGTAATAGTACTGTGTACCTGTGATAGTATCAGTAACATGCTGAGTCTCAGGGCAGATGTGTACAGGTATGAGTGGTGTGCTCAGTAATAGTACTGTGTACCTGTGATAGTATCAGTAGCATGCTGAGTATCAGGGGAGATGTGTACAGGTATGAGTGGTGTGCTCAGTAACAGTACTGTGTACCTGTGATAGTATCAGTAGCATGCTGAGTATCAGGGGAGATGTGTACAGGTATGAGTGGTGTGCTCAGTAACAGTACTGTGTACCTGTGATAGTATCAGTAGTATGCTGAGTATCAGGGCAGATGTGTACAGGTATGAGTGGTGTGCTCAGTAACAGTACTGTGTACCTGTGATAGTATCAGTAACATGCTGAGTATCATGGAGATGTGTACAGGTATGAGCGGTGTGCTCAGTAACAGTACTGTGTACCTGTGATAGTATCAGTAGCATGCTGCATATCAGGGCAGATGTGTACAGGTATGAGTGGTGTGCTCAGTAACAGTACTGTGTACCTGTGATAGTATCAGTAGCATGCTGAGTATCAGGGCAGATGTGTACAGGTATGAGTGGTGTGCTCAGTAACAGTTCTGTGTACCTGTGATAGTATCAGTAACATGCTGAGTATCAGGGCAGATGTGTACAGGTATGAGCGGTGTGCTCAGTAACAGTTCTGTGTACCTGTGATAGTATCAGTAACATGCTGAGTATCAGGGCAGATGTGTACAGGTATGAGTGGTGTGCTCAGTAATAGTACTGTGTACCTGTGATAGTATCAGTAACATGCTAAGTATCAGGGGAGATGTGTACAGGTATGAGCGGTGTGCTCAGTAACAGTTCTGTGTACCTGTGACAGTATCAGTAACATGCTGAGTATCAGGGCAGATGTGTACAGGTATGAGTGGTGTGCTCAGTAATAGTACTGTGTACCTGTGATAGTATCAGTAACATGCTGAGTATCAGGGGAGATGTGTACAGGTATGAGTGGTGTGCTCAGTAACAGTACTGTGCACCTGTGATAGTATCAGTAGCATGCTGAGTATCAGGGCAGATGTGTACAGGTATGAGCGGTGTGCTCAGTAACAGTACTGTGTACCTGTGATAGTAATGGTAGCCTGTAGCCAGGGCAGATGTGTACAGATATGAGCGGTGTGCTCAGTAACAGTACTGTGTACCTATGATAGTATCAGTAACATGCTGAGTATCAGGGGAGATGTGTACAGGTATGAGTGGTGTGCTCAGTAACAGTACTGTGTACCTGTGATAGTATCAGTAGTATGCTGAGTATCAGGGGAGATGTGTACAGGTATGAGCGGTGTGCTCAGTAACAGTTCTGTGTACCTGTGATAGTATCAGTAACATGCTGAGTATCAGGGCAGATGTGTACAGGTATGAGTGGTGTGCTCAGTAATAGTACTGTGTACCTGTGATAGTATCAGTAACATGCTGAGTCTCAGGGCAGATGTGTACAGGTATGAGTGGTGTGCTCAGTAATAGTACTGTGTACCTGTGATAGTATCAGTAGCATGCTGAGTATCAGGGGAGATGTGTACAGGTATGAGTGGTGTGCTCAGTAACAGTACTGTGTACCTGTGATAGTATCAGTAGCATGCTGAGTATCAGGGGAGATGTGTACAGGTATGAGTGGTGTGCTCAGTAACAGTACTGTGTACCTGTGATAGTATCAGTAACATGCTGAGTATCATGGAGATGTGTACAGGTATGAGCGGTGTGCTCAGTAACAGTACTGTGTACCTGTGATAGTATCAGTAGCATGCTGCATATCAGGGCAGATGTGTACAGGTATGAGTGGTGTGCTTAGTAACAGTACTGTGTACCTGTGATAGTATCAGTAGCATGCTGAGTATCAGGGCAGATGTGTACAGGTATGAGTGGTGTGCTCAGTAACAGTTCTGTGTACCTGTGATAGTATCAGTAACATGCTGAGTATCAGGGCAGATGTGTACAGGTATGAGCGGTGTGCTCAGTAATAGTACTGTGTACCTGTGATAGTATCAGTAACATGCTGAGTATTAGGGCAGATGTGTACAGGTATGAGTGGTGTGCTCAGTAACAGTTCTGTGTACCTGTGATAGTATCAGTAGCATGCTGAGTATCAGGGCAGATGTGTACAGGTATGAGCGGTGTGCTCAGTAACAGTACTGTGTACCTGTGATAGTATCAGTAACATGCTGAGTATCAGGGCAGATGTGTACAGGTATGAGTGGTGTGCTCAGTAACAGTACTGTGTACCTGTGATAGTATCAGTAGTATGCTGAGTATCAGGCAGATGTGTACAGGTATGAGCGGTGTGCTCAGTAACAGTACTGTGTACCTGTGATAGTATCAGTAGCATGCTGAGTATCAGGGCAGATGTGTACAGGTATGAGCGGTGTGCTCAGTAACAGTACTGTGTACCTGTGATAGTAATGGTAGCCTGCTGAGTATCAGGGCAGATGTGTACAGATATGAGCGGTGTGCTCAGTAACAGTACTGTGTACCTGTGATAGTATCAGTAACATGCTGAGTATCAGGGGAGATGTGTACAGGTATGAGTGGTGTGCTCAGTAACAGTACTGTGTACCTGTGATAGTATCAGTAACATGCTGAGTATCAGGGGAGATGTGTACAGGTATGAGCGGTGTGCTCAGTAACAGTTCTGTGTACCTGTGATAGTATCAGTAACATGCTGAGTATCAGGGCAGATGTGTACAGGTATGAGTGGTGTGCTCAGTAATAGTACTGTGTACCTGTGATAGTATCAGTAACATGCTGAGTATCAGGGGAGATGTGTACAGGTATGAGTGGTGTGCTCAGTAATAGTACTGTGTACCTGTAATAGTATCAGTAACATGCTGAGTATCAGGGGGGATGTGTACAGGTATGAGTGGTGTGCTCAGTAACAGTACTGTGTACCTGTGATAGTATCAGTAGCATGCTGAGTATCAGGGCAGATGTGTACAGGTATGAGCGGTGTGCTCAGTAACAGTACTGTGTACCTGTGATAGTAATGGTAGCCTGCTGAGTATCAGGGCAGATGTGTACAGATATGAGCGGTGTGCTCAGTAACAGTACTGTGTACCTATGATAGTATCAGTAACATGCTGAGTATCAGGGGAGATGTGTACAGGTATGAGTGGTGTGCTCAGTAACAGTACTGTGTACCTGTGATAGTATCAGTAGTATGCTGAGTATCAGGGGAGATGTGTACAGGTATGAGCGGTGTGCTCAGTAACAGTTCTGTGTACCTGTGATAGTATCAGTAACATGCTGAGTATCAGGGCAGATGTGTGCAGGTATGAGTGGTGTGCTCAGTAATAGTACTGTGTACCTGTGATAGTATCAGTAACATGCTGAGTCTCAGGGCAGATGTGTACAGGTATGAGTGGTGTGCTCAGTAATAGTACTGTGTACCTGTGATAGTATCAGTAGCATGCTGAGTATCAGGGCAGATGTGTACAGGTATGAGCGGTGTGCTCAGTAACAGTACTGTGTACCTGTGATAGTATCAGTAGCATGCTGAGTATCAGGGGAGATGTGTACAGGTGTGAGTGGTGTGCTCAGTAACAGTACTGTGTACCTGTGATAGTATCAGTAACATGCTGAGTATCAGGGAGATGTGTACAGGTATGAGCGGTGTGCTCAGTAACAGTACTGTGTACCTGTGATAGTATCAGTAGCATGCTGCATATCAGGGCAGATGTGTACAGGTATGAGCGGTGTGCTCAGTAACAGTACTGTGTACCTGTGATAGTATCAGTAGCATGCTGAGTATCAGGGGAGATGTGTACAGGTATGAGTGGTGTGCTCAGTAACAGTTCTGTGTACCTGTGATAGTATCAGTAACATGCTGAGTATTAGGGCAGATGTGTACAGGTATGAGTGGTGTGCTCAGTATCAGTACTGTGTACCTGTGATAGTATCAGTAGCATGCTGAGTATCAGGGGAGATGTGTACAGGTATGAGTGGTGTGCTCAGTAACAGTACTGTGTACCTGTGATAGTATCAGTAACATGCTGAGTGTCAGGGGAGATGTGTACAGGTATGAGCGGTGTGCTCAGTAACAGTTCTGTGTACCTGTGATAGTATCAGTAACATGCTGAGTTTTAGGGCAGATGTGTACAGGTATGAGCGGTGTGCTCAGTAATAGTACTGTGTACCTGTGATAGTATCAGTAACATGCTGAGTATCAGGGCAGATGTGTACAGGTATGAGCGGTGTGCTCAGTAACAGTACTGTGTACCTGTGATGGTATCAGTAACATGCTGAGTATCAGGGCAGATGTGTACAGGTATGAGTGGTGTGCTCAGTAACAGTACTGTGTACCTGTGATAGTATCAGTAGCATGCTGAGTATCAGGGGAGATGTGTACAGGTATGAGTGGTGTGCTCAGTAACAGTTCTGTGTACCTGTGATAGTATCAGTAGTATGCTGAGTATCAGGCAGATGTGTACAGGTATGAGTGGTGTGCTCAGTAACAGTACTGTGTACCTGTGATAGTATCAGTAGTATGCTGAGTATCAGGGCAGATGTGTACAGGTATGAGTGGTGTGCTCAGTAACAGTACTGTGTACCTGTGATGGTATCAGTAGCATGCTGAGTATCAGGGCAGATGTGTACAGGTATGAGCGGTGTGCTCAGTAACAGTACTGTGTACCTGTGATAGTATCAGTAGCATGCTGTGTATCAGGGCAGATGTGTACAGGTATGAGCGGTGTGCTCAGTAACAGTACTGTGTACCTGTGATAGTATCAGTAACAAGCTGAGTAACAGGGCAGATGTGTACAGGTATGAGCGGAGTGCTCAGTAATAGTTCTGTGTACCTGTGACACTATCAGTAGCATGCTGAGTGTCAGGGGAGATGTGTACAGGTATGAGTGGTGTGCTCAGTAACAGTACTGTGTACCTGTGATAGTATCAGTAGTATGCTGTGTATCAGGGCAGATGTGTACAGGTATGAGTGGTGTGCTCAGTAACAGTACTGTGTACCTGTGATGGTATCAGTAGCATGCTGAGTATCAGGGCAGATGTGTACAGGTATGAGCGGTGTGCTCAGTAACAGTACTGTGTACCTGTGATAGTATCAGTAACATGCTGAGTATCAGGGGAGATGTGTACAGGTATGAGTGGTGTGCTCAGTAACAGTACTGTGTACCTGTGATAGTATCAGTAGTATGCTGAGTATCAGGGGAGATGTGTACAGGTATGAGCGGTGTGCTCAGTAACAGTACTGTGTACCTGTGATAGTATCAGTAACATGCTGAGTATCAGGGCAGATGTGTACAGGTATGAGCAGTGTGCTCAGTAACAGTACTGTGTACCTGTGATAGTATCAGTAACAAGCTGAGTAACAGGGCAGATGTGTACAGGTATGAGCGGAGTGCTCAGTAACAGTACTGTGTACCTGTGATAGTATCAGTAACATGCTGAGTATCAGGGCAGACGTGTACAGGTATGAGCGGTGTGCTCAGTAACAGTACTGTGTACCTGTGATAGTATCAGTAGTATGCTGAGTATCAGGCAGATGTGTACAGGTATGAGTGGTGTGCTCAGTAACAGTACTGTGTACCTGTGATAGTATCAGTAACATGCTGAGTGTCAGGGGAGATGTGTACAGGTATGAGTGGTGTGCTCAGTAACAGTACTGTGTACCTGTGATAGTATCAGTAACATGCTGAGTATCAGGGCAGACGTGTACAGGTATGAGCGGTGTGCTCAGTAACAGTACTGTGTACCTGTGATAGTATCAGTAGTATGCTGAGTATCAGGCAGATGTGTACAGGTATGAGTGGTGTGCTCAGTAACAGTACTGTGTACCTGTGATAGTATCAGTAACATGCTGAGTGTCAGGGGAGATGTGTACAGGTATGAGTGGTGTGCTCAGTAACAGTACTGTGTACCTGTGATAGTATCAGTAACATGCTGAGTATCAGGCAGATGTGTACAGGTATGAGCGGTGTGCTCAGTAACAGTACTGTGTACCTGTGATAGTATCAGTAACATGCTGAGTATCAGGGGAGATGTGTACAGGTATGAGTGGTGTGCTCAGTAACAGTACTGTGTACCTGTGATAGTATCAGTAGTATGCTGAGTATCAGGGGAGATGTGTACAGGTATGAGCGGTGTGCTCAGTAACAGTACTGTGTACCTGTGATAGTATCAGTAACATGCTGAGTATCAGGGCAGATGTGTACAGGTATGAGCAGTGTGCTCAGTAACAGTACTGTGTACCTGTGATAGTATCAGTAACATGCTGAGTATCAGGGGAGATGTGTACAGGTATGAGTGGTGTGCTCAGTAACAGTACTGTGTACCTGTGATAGTATCAGTAGTATGCGGAGTATCAGGGCAGATGTGTACAGATATGAGCGGTGTGCTCAGTAACAGTACTGTGTACCTGTGATAGTATCAGTAACATGCTGAGTATCAGGGCAGATGTGTACAGGTATGAGCGGTGTGCTCAGTAACAGTACTGTGTACCTGTGATAGTATCAGTAGCATGCTGCGTATCAGGCAGATGTGTACAGGTATGAGCGGTGTGCTCAGTAACAGTACTGTGTACCTGTGATAGTATCAGTAGCATGCTGAGTATCAGGACAGATGTGTACAGGTATGAGCGGTGTGCTCAGTAACAGTACTGTGTACCTGTGATAGTATCAGTAGCATGCTGCGTATCAGGGCAGATGTGTACAGGTATGAGCGGTGTGCTCAGTAACAGTACTGTGTACCTGTGATAGTATCAGTAACATGCTGAGTATCAGGCAGATGTGTACAGGTATGAGCGGTGTGCTCAGTAACAGTACTGTGTACCTGTGATAGTATCAGTAGTATGCTGAGTATCAGGGGAGATGTGTACAGGTATGAGCGGTGTGCTCAGTAACAGTACTGTGTACCTGTGATAGTATCAGTAGCATGCTGCGTATCAGGGCAGATGTGTACAGGTATGAGCGGTGTGCTCAGTAACAGTACTGTGTACCTGTGATAGTATCAGTAACATGCTGAGTATCAGGCAGATGTGTACAGGTATGAGCGGTGTGCTCAGTAACAGTACTGTGTACCTGTGATCGTATCAGTAACATGCTGAGTATCAGGGCAGATGTGTACAGGTATGAGTGGTGTGCTCAGTAACAGTACTGTGTACCTGTGATAGTATCAGTAGCATGCTGCGTATCAGGGCAGATGTGTACAGGTATGAGCGGTGTGCTCAGTAACAGTACTGTGTACCTGTGATAGTATCAGTAACATGCTGAGTATCAGGGGAGATGTGTATAGGTATGAGCGGTGTGCTCAGTAACAGTACTGTGTACCTGTGATAGTATCAGTAACAAGCTGAGTGTCAGGGGAGATGTGTACAGGTATGAGTGGTGTGCTCAGTAACAGTACTGTGTACCTGTGATAGTATCAGTAACATGCTGAGTATCAGGGCAGATGTGTACAGGTATGAGTGGTGTGCTCAGTAACAGTACTGTGTACCTGTGATAGTATCAGTAGCATGCTGCGTATCAGGGCAGATGTGTACAGGTATGAGCGGTGTGCTCAGTAACAGTACTGTGTACCTGTGATAGTATCAGTAGTATGCTGAGTATCAGGCAGATGTGTACAGGTATGAGCGGTGTGCTCAGTAACAGTACTGTGTACCTGTGATAGTATCAGTAACATGCTGAGTGTCAGGGGAGATGTGTACAGGTATGAGTGGTGTGCTCAGAAACAGTTCTGTGTACCTGTGATAGTATCAGTAGTATGCTGAGTATCAGGCAGATGTGTACAGGTATGAGCGGTGTGCTCAGTAACAGTACTGTGTACCTGTGATAGTATCAGTAGTATGCTGAGTATCAGGCAGATGTGTACAGGTATGAGCGGTGTGCTCAGTAACAGTACTGTGTACCTGTGATAGTATCAGTAACATGCTGAGTATCAGGGCAGATGTGTACAGATATGAGCGGTGTGCTCAGTAACAGTACTGTGTACCTGTGATAGTATCAGTAACATGCTGAGTATCAGGGCAGATGTGTACAGGTATGAGTGGTGTGCTCAGTAACAGTACTGTGTACCTGTGATAGTATTAGTAGCATGCTGTGTATCAGGGGAGATGTGTACAGGTATGAGCGGTGTGCTCTGTAACAGTACTGTGTACCTGTGATAGTATCAGTAACATGCTGAGTATCAGGGCAGATGTGTACAGATATGAGTGGTGTGCTCAGTAACAGTACTGTGTACCTGTGATAGTATCAGTAGCATGCTGTGTATCAGGGCAGATGTGTACAGGTATGAGCGGTGTGCTCAGTAACAGTACTGTGTACCTGTGATAGTATCAGTAACATGCTGAGTATCAGGGGAGATGTGTACAGGTATGAGTGGTGTGCTCAGTAATAGTTCTGTGTACCTGTGATAGTATCAGTAACATGCTGAGTATCAGGGCAGATGTGTACAGGTATGAGCGGTGTGCTCAGTAATAGTTCTGTGTACCTGTGATAGTATTAGTAACATGCTGTGTATCAGGGCAGATGTGTACAGGTATGAGCGGTGTGCTCAGTAACAGTACTGTGTACCTGTGATAGTATTAGTAACATGCTGTGTATCAGGGCAGATGTGTACAGGTATGAGTGGTGTGCTCAGTAACAGTACTGTATACATGTGATAGTAATGGTAGCATGCTGAGTATCAGGGCAGATGTGTACAGGTATGAGCGGTGTGCTCAGTAATAGTACTGTGTACCTGTGATAGTAATGGTAGCATGCTGAGTATCAGGGCAGATGTGTACAGGTATGAGCGGTGTGCTCAGTAATAGTACTGTGTACCTGTGATAGTAATGGTAGCATGCTGAGTATCAGGGCAGATGTGTACAGGTATGAGCGGTGTGCTCAGTAATAGTACTGTGTACCTGTGATAGTAATGGTAGCATGCTGAGTATCAGGGCAGATGTGTACAGGTATGAGCGGAGTGCTCAGTAACAGTACTGTGTACCTGTGATAGTATCAGTAGCATGCTGAGTATCAGGGCAGATGTGTACAGGTATGAGTGGTGTGCTCAGTAATAGTTCTGTGTACCTGTGATAGTATCAGTAGTATGCTGAGTATCAGGCAGATGTGTACAGGTATGAGCGGTGTGCTCAGTAATAGTTCTGTGTACCTGTGATAGTATCAGTAGTATGCTGAGTATCAGGCAGATGTGTACAGGTATGAGCGGTGTGCTCAGTAACAGTACTGTGTACCTGTGATAGTAATGGTAGCATGCTGAGTATCAGGGGAGATGTGTACAGGTATGAGTGGTGTGCTCAGTAACAGTTCTGTGTACCTGTGATAGTAATGGTAGCATGCTGAGTATCAGGGCCGATGTGTACAGGTATGAGTGGTGTGCTCAGTAACAGTACTGTGTACCTGTGATAGTATCAGTAGTATGCTGAGTATCAGGGCAGATGTGTACAGGTATGACCGGTGTGCTCAGTAACAGTACTGTGTACCTGTGATAGTATTAGTAACATGCTGAGTATAAAGCAGATGTGTACAGGTATGAGCGGTGTGCTCAGTAACAGTACTGTGTACCTGTGATAGTATCAGTAACATGCTGTGTATCAGGGCAGATGTGTACAGGTATGAGTGGTGTGCTCAGTAACAGTACTGTGTACCTGTGATAGTATCAGTAACATGCTGTGTATCAGGGCAGATGTGTACAGGTATGAGTGGTGTGCTCAGTAACAGTACTGTGTACCTGTGATAGTATCAGTAGTATGCTGAGTATCAGGGCAGATGTGTACAGGTATGACCGGTGTGCTCAGTAACAGTACTGTGTACCTGTGATAGTATCAGTAGTATGCTGAGTATCAGGCAGATGTGTACAGGTATGAGCGGTGTGCTCAGTAATAGTTCTGTGTACCTGTGATAGTATCAGTAGTATGCTGAGTATCAGGCAGATGTGTACAGGTATGAGCGGTGTGCTCAGTAATAGTTCTGTGTACCTGTGATAGTATCAGTAGTATGCTGAGTATCAGGCAGATGTGTACAGGTATGAGCGGTGTGCTCAGTAACAGTACTGTGTACCTGTGATAGTAATGGTAGCATGCTGAGTATCAGGGGAGATGTGTACAGGTATGAGTGGTGTGCTCAGTAACAGTTCTGTGTACCTGTGATAGTAATGGTAGCATGCTGAGTATCAGGGCAGATGTGTACAGGTATGAGTGGTGTGCTCAGTAACAGTACTGTGTACCTGTGATAGTATCAGTAGTATGCTGAGTATCAGGGCAGATGTGTACAGGTATGACCGGTGTGCTCAGTAACAGTACTGTGTACCTGTGATAGTATCAGTAACATGCTGTGTATCAGGGCAGATGTGTACAGGTATGAGTGGTGTGCTCAGTAACAGTACTGTGTACCTGTGATAGTATCAGTAACATGCTGTGTATCAGGGCAGATGTGTACAGGTATGAGTGGTGTGCTCAGTAACAGTACTGTGTACCTGTGATAGTATCAGTAGTATGCTGAGTATCAGGGCAGATGTGTACAGGTATGACCGGTGTGCTCAGTAACAGTACTGTGTACCTGTGATAGTATCAGTAGTATGCTGAGTATCAGGCAGATGTGTACAGGTATGAGCGGTGTGCTCAGTAATAGTTCTGTGTACCTGTGATAGTATCAGTAGTATGCTGAGTATCAGGCAGATGTGTACAGGTATGAGCGGTGTGCTCAGTAATAGTTCTGTGTACCTGTGATAGTATCAGTAGTATGCTGAGTATCAGGCAGATGTGTACAGGTATGAGCGGTGTGCTCAGTAACAGTACTGTGTACCTGTGATAGTAATGGTAGCATGCTGAGTATCAGGGGAGATGTGTACAGGTATGAGTGGTGTGCTCAGTAACAGTTCTGTGTACCTGTGATAGTAATGGTAGCATGCTGAGTATCAGGGCAGATGTGTACAGGTATGAGTGGTGTGCTCAGTAACAGTACTGTGTACCTGTGATAGTATCAGTAGTATGCTGAGTATCAGGGCAGATGTGTACAGGTATGACCGGTGTGCTCAGTAACAGTACTGTGTACCTGTGATAGTATTAGTAACATGCTGAGTATCAAGCAGATGTGTACAGGTATGAGCGGTGTGCTCAGTAACAGTACTGTGTACCTGTGATAGTATCAGTAACATGCTGTGTATCAGGGGAGATGTGTACAGGTATGAGCGGTGTGCTCAGTAACAGTACTGTGTACCTGTGATAGTATCAGTAGCATGCTGAGTATCAGGGGAGATGTGTACAGGTATGAGTGGTGTGCTCAGTAACAGTACTGTGTACCTGTGATAGTATTAGTAACATGCTGAGTATCAAGCAGATGTGTACAGGTATGAGCGGTGTGCTCAGTAACAGTACTGTGTACCTGTGATAGTATCAGTAACATGCTGTGTATCAGGGCAGATGTGTACAGGTATGAGTGGTGTGCTCAGTAACAGTTCTGTGTACCTGTGATAGTATCAGTAGCATGCTGTGTATCAGGGCAGATGTGTACAGGTATGAGTGGTGTGCTCAGTAACAGTTCTGTGTACCTGTGATAGTATCAGTAACATGCTGAGTATCAGGGCAGATGTGTACAGGTATGAGCGGTGTGCTCAGTAACAGTACTGTGTACCTGTGATAGTAATGGTAGCCTGCTGAGTATCAGGGCAGATGTGTACAGATATGAGCGGTGTGCTCAGTAACAGTACTGTGTACCTGTGATAGTATCAGTAACATGCTGAGTATCAGGGGAGATGTGTACAGGTATGAGTGGTGTGCTCAGTAACAGTACTGTGTACCTGTGATAGTATCAGTAACATGCTGAGTATCAGGGGAGATGTGTACAGGTATGAGCGGTGTGCTCAGTAACAGTACTGTGTACCTGTGATAGTATCAGTAACATGCTGTGTATCAGGGGAGATGTGTACAGGTATGAGCGGTGTGCTCAGTAACAGTTCTGTGTACCTGTGATAGTATCAGTAACATGCTGAGTATCAGGGCAGATGTGTACAGGTATGAGTGGTGTGCTCAGTAATAGTACTGTGTACCTGTGATAGTATCAGTAGCATGCTGAGTATCAGGGGAGATGTGTACAGGTATGAGCGGTGTGCTCAGTAATAGTTCTGTGTACCTGTGATAGTATCAGTAACATGCTGAGTATCAGGGCAGATGTGTACAGGTATGAGCGGTGTGCTCAGTAATAGTTCTGTGTACCTGTGATAGTATCAGTAACATGCTGAGTATCAGGGCAGATGTGTACAGGTATGAGTGGTGTGCTCAGTAATAGTACTGTGTACCTGTGATAGTATCAGTAACATGCTGAGTATCAGGGGAGATGTGTACAGGTATGAGTGGTGTGCTCAGTAACAGTACTGTGTACCTGTGATAGTATCAGTAGCATGCTGAGTATCAGGGCAGATGTGTACAGGTATGAGCAGTGTGCTCAGTAACAGTACTGTGTACCTGTGATAGTATCAGTAGCATGCTGAGTATCAGGGCAGATGTGTACAGGTATGAGCGGTGTGCTCAGTAACAGTACTGTGTACCTGTGATAGTAATGGTAGCCTGTAGCCAGAACAGATGTGTACAGATATGAGCGGTGTGCTCAGTAACAGTACTGTGTACCTATGATAGTATCAGTAACATGCTGAGTATCAGGGGAGATGTGTACAGGTATGAGTGGTGTGCTCAGTAACAGTACTGTGTACCTGTGATAGTATCAGTAACATGCTGAGTCTCAGGGCAGATGTGTACAGGTATGAGTGGTGTGCTCAGTAATAGTACTGTGTACCTGTGATAGTATCAGTAGCATGCTGAGTATCAGGGGAGATGTGTACAGGTATGAGTGGTGTGCTCAGTAACAGTACTGTGTACCTGTGATAGTATCAGTAGCATGCTGAGTATCAGGGGAGATGTGTACAGGTATGAGTGGTGTGCTCAGTAACAGTACTGTGTACCTGTGATAGTATCAGTAACATGCTGAGTATCATGGAGATGTGTACAGGTATGAGCGGTGTGCTCAGTAACAGTACTGTGTACCTGTGATAGTATCAGTAGTATGCGGAGTATCAGGGCAGATGTGTACAGATATGAGCGGTGTGCTCAGTAACAGTACTGTGTACCTGTGATAGTATCAGTAACATGCTGAGTATCAGGCAGATGTGTACAGGTATGAGTGGTGTGCTCAGTAACAGTACTGTGTACCTGTGATAGTATCAGTAGCATGCTGCATATCAGGGCAGATGTGTACAGGTATGAGTGGTGTGCTCAGTAATAGTACTGTGTACCTGTGATAGTATCAGTAGCATGCTGTGTATCAGGGCAGATGTGTACAGGTATGAGTGGTGTGCTCAGTAATAGTACTGTGTACCTGTGATAGTATCAGTAACATGCTGAGTCTCAGGGCAGATGTGTACAGGTATGAGTGGTGTGCTCAGTAACAGTACTGTGTACCTGTGATAGTATCAGTAACATGCTGAGTGTCAGGGCAGATGTGTACAGGTATGAGCGGTGTGCTCAGTAACAGTTCTGTGTACCTGTGATAGTATCAGTAACATGCTGAGTATCAGGGCAGATGTGTACAGGTATGAGTGGTGTGCTCAGTAATAGTACTGTGTACCTGTGATAGTATCAGTAACATGCTGAGTATCAGGGCAGATGTGTACAGGTATGAGTGGTGTGCTCAGTAATAGTACTGTGTACCTGTAATAGTATCAGTAACATGCTGAGTATCAGGGGAGATGTGTACAGGTATGAGTGGTGTGCTCAGTAACAGTACTGTGTACCTGTGATAGTAATGGTAGCCTGCTGAGTATCAGGGCAGATGTGTACAGATATGAGCGGTGTGCTCAGTAACAGTACTGTGTACCTATGATAGTATCAGTAACATGCTGAGTATCAGGGGAGATGTGTACAGGTATGAGTGGTGTGCTCAGTAACAGTACTGTGTACCTGTGATAGTATCAGTAGTATGCTGAGTATCAGGGGAGATGTGTACAGGTATGAGCGGTGTGCTCAGTAACAGTTCTGTGTACCTGTGATAGTATCAGTAACATGCTGAGTATCAGGGCAGATGTGTACAGGTATGAGTGGTGTGCTCAGTAATAGTACTGTGTACCTGTGATAGTATCAGTAACATGCTGAGTCTCAGGGCAGATGTGTACAGGTATGAGTGGTGTGCTCAGTAATAGTACTGTGTACCTGTGATAGTATCAGTAGCATGCTGAGTATCAGGGCAGATGTGTACAGGTATGAGCGGTGTGCTCAGTAACAGTACTGTGTACCTGTGATAGTATCAGTAGCATGCTGAGTATCAGGGGAGATGTGTACAGGTATGAGTGGTGTGCTCAGTAACAGTACTGTGTACCTGTGATAGTATCAGTAACATGCTGAGTATCAGGGCAGATGTGTACAGGTATGAGTGGTGTGCTCAGTAACAGTACTGTGTACCTGTGATAGTATCAGTAACATGCTGAGTATCAGGCAGATGTGTACAGGTATGAGCGGTGTGCTCAGTAACAGTTCTGTGTACCTGTGATAGTATCAGTAACATGCTGAGTATCAGGGCAGATGTGTACAGGTATGAGTGGTGTGCTCAGTAATAGTACTGTGTACCTGTGATAGTATCAGTAACATGCTGAGTGTCAGGGGAGATGTGTACAGGTATGAGTGGTGTGCTCAGTAATAGTACTGTGTACCTGTGATAGTATCAGTAGTATGCTGAGTATCAGGGGAGATGTGTACAGGTATGAGCGGTGTGCTCAGTAACAGTTCTGTGTACCTGTGATAGTATCAGTAACATGCTGAGTATTAGGGCAGATGTGTACAGGTATGAGTGGTGTGCTCAGTAACAGTACTGTGTACCTGTGATAGTATCAGAAGCATGCTGAGTATCAGGGGAGATGTGTACAGGTATGAGTGGTGTGCTCAGTAACAGTTCTGTGTACCTGTGATAGTATCAGTAGTATGCTGAGTATCAGGCAGATGTGTACAGGTATGAGTGGTGTGCTCAGTAACAGTACTGTGTACCTGTGATGGTATCAGTAGCATGCTGAGTATCAGGGCAGATGTGTACAGGTATGAGCGGTGTGCTCAGTAACAGTACTGTGTACCTGTGATAGTATCAGTAGCATGCTGTGTATCAGGGGAGATGTGTACAGGTATGAGCGGTGTGCTCAGTAACAGTACTGTGTACCTGTGATAGTATCAGTAACAAGCTGAGTAACAGGGCAGATGTGTACAGGTATGAGCGGTGTGCTCAGTAATATCTCTGTGTACCTGTGATAGTATCAGTAGCATGCTGTGTATCAGGGCAGATGTGTACAGGTATGAGCGGTGTGCTCAGTAACAGTACTGTGTACCTGTGATAGTATCAGTAACAAGCTGAGTAACAGGGCAGATGTGTACAGGTATGAGCGGAGTGCTCAGTAATAGTTCTGTGTACCTGTGACAGTATCAGTAGCATGCTGAGTGTCAGGGGAGATGTGTACAGGTATGAGTGGTGTGCTCAGTAACAGTACTGTGTACCTGTGATAGTATCAGTAACATGCTGAGTATCAGGGCAGACGTGTACAGGTATGAGTGGTGTGCTCAGTAACAGTACTGTGTACCTGTGATAGTATCAGTAACATGCTGAGTATCAGGGGAGATGTGTACAGGTATGAGTGGTGTGCTCAGTAACAGTACTGTGTACCTGTGATAGTATCAGTAGTATGCTGAGTATCAGGGCAGATGTGTACAGATATGAGCGGTGTGCTCAGTAACAGTACTGTGTACCTGTGATAGTATCAGTAACATGCTGAGTATCAGGGCAGATGTGTACAGGTATGAGCGGTGTGCTCAGTAACAGTACTGTGTACCTGTGATAGTATCAGTAGTATGCTGAGTATCAGGGGAGATGTGTACAGGTATGAGCGGTGTGCTCAGTAACAGTACTGTGTACCTGTGATAGTATCAGTAACATGCTGAGTATCAGGGCAGATGTGTACAGGTATGAGCGGTGTGCTCAGTAACAGTACTGTGTACCTGTGATAGTATCAGTAACATGCTGAGTATCAGGCAGATGTGTACAGGTATGAGCGGTGTGCTCAGTAACAGTACTGTGTACCTGTGATAGTATCAGTAACATGCTGAGTATCAGGGCAGATGTGTACAGGTATGAGCGGTGTGCTCAGTAACAGTACTGTGTACCTGTGATAGTATCAGTAACAAGCTGAGTAACAGGGCAGATGTGTACAGGTATGAGCGGTGTGCTCAGTAACAGTACTGTGTACCTGTGATAGTATCAGTAGTATGCTGAGTATCAGGCAGATGTGTACAGGTATGAGCGGTGTGCTCAGTAACAGTACTGTGTACCTGTGATAGTATCAGTAACATGCTGAGTGTCAGGGGAGATGTGTACAGGTATGAGTGGTGTGCTCAGAAACAGTTCTGTGTACCTGTGATAGTATCAGTAGTATGCTGAGTATCAGGCAGATGTGTACAGGTATGAGCGGTGTGCTCAGTAACAGTACTGTGTACCTGTGATAGTATCAGTAACATGCTGAGTATCAGGGCAGATGTGTACAGGTATGAGCGGTGTGCTCAGTAACAGTACTGTGTACCTGTGATAGTATCAGTAACATGCTGAGTATCAGGGCAGATGTGTACAGGTATGAGTGGTGTGCTCAGTAACAGTACTGTGTACCTGTGATAGTATTAGTAGCATGCTGTGTATCAGGGGAGATGTGTACAGGTATGAGTGGTGTGCTCAGTAACAGTACTGTGTACCTGTGATAGTATCAGTAACATGCTGAGTATCAGGGCAGATGTGTACAGGTATGAGTGGTGTGCTCAGTAACAGTACTGTGTACCTGTGATAGTATTAGTAGCATGCTGTGTATCAGGGGAGATGTGTACAGATATGAGCGGTGTGCTCTGTAACAGTACTGTGTACCTGTGATAGTATCAGTAACATGCTGAGTATCAGGGCAGATGTGTACAGATATGAGTGGTGTGCTCAGTAACAGTACTGTGTACCTGTGATAGTATCAGTAGCATGCTGTGTATCAGGGCAGATGTGTACAGGTATGAGCGGTGTGCTCAGTAACAGTACTGTGTACCTGTGATAGTATCAGTAGCATGCTGTGTATCAGGGCAGATGTGTACAGGTATGAGCGGTGTGCTCAGTAATAGTTCTGTGTACCTGTGATAGTATTAGTAACATGCTGTGTATCAGGGCAGATGTGTACAGGTATGAGCGGTGTGCTCAGTAACAGTACTGTGTACCTGTGATAGTATTAGTAACATGCTGTGTATCAGGGCAGATGTGTACAGGTATGAGTGGTGTGCTCAGTAACAGTACTGTATACATGTGATAGTAATGGTAGCATGCTGAGTATCAGGGCAGATGTGTACAGGTATGAGCGGTGTGCTCAGTAATAGTACTGTGTACCTGTGATAGTAATGGTAGCATGCTGAGTATCAGGGCAGATGTGTACAGGTATGAGCGGTGTGCTCAGTAATAGTACTGTGTACCTGTGATAGTAATGGTAGCATGCTGAGTATCAGGGCAGATGTGTACAGGTATGAGCGGTGTGCTCAGTAATAGTACTGTGTACCTGTGATAGTAATGGTAGCATGCTGAGTATCAGGGCAGATGTGTACAGGTATGAGCGGAGTGCTCAGTAACAGTACTGTGTACCTGTGATAGTATCAGTAGCATGCTGAGTATCAGGGCAGATGTGTACAGGTATGAGTGGTGTGCTCAGTAATAGTACTGTGTACCTGTGATAGTATCAGTAGCATGCTGAGTATCAGGGGAGATGTGTACAGGTATGAGTGGTGTGCTCAGTAACAGTACTGTGTACCTGTGATAGTATCAGTAGCATGCTGAGTATCAGGGGAGATGTGTACAGGTATGAGTGGTGTGCTCAGTAACAGTACTGTGTACCTGTGATAGTATCAGTAACATGCTGAGTATCATGGAGATGTGTACAGGTATGAGCGGTGTGCTCAGTAACAGTACTGTGTACCTGTGATAGTATCAGTAGTATGCGGAGTATCAGGGCAGATGTGTACAGATATGAGCGGTGTGCTCAGTAACAGTACTGTGTACCTGTGATAGTATCAGTAACATGCTGAGTATCAGGCAGATGTGTACAGGTATGAGTGGTGTGCTCAGTAACAGTACTGTGTACCTGTGATAGTATCAGTAGCATGCTGCATATCAGGGCAGATGTGTACAGGTATGAGTGGTGTGCTCAGTAATAGTACTGTGTACCTGTGATAGTATCAGTAGCATGCTGTGTATCAGGGCAGATGTGTACAGGTATGAGTGGTGTGCTCAGTAATAGTACTGTGTACCTGTGATAGTATCAGTAACATGCTGAGTCTCAGGGCAGATGTGTACAGGTATGAGTGGTGTGCTCAGTAACAGTACTGTGTACCTGTGATAGTATCAGTAACATGCTGAGTGTCAGGGCAGATGTGTACAGGTATGAGCGGTGTGCTCAGTAACAGTTCTGTGTACCTGTGATAGTATCAGTAACATGCTGAGTATCAGGGCAGATGTGTACAGGTATGAGTGGTGTGCTCAGTAATAGTACTGTGTACCTGTGATAGTATCAGTAACATGCTGAGTATCAGGGCAGATGTGTACAGGTATGAGTGGTGTGCTCAGTAATAGTACTGTGTACCTGTAATAGTATCAGTAACATGCTGAGTATCAGGGGAGATGTGTACAGGTATGAGTGGTGTGCTCAGTAACAGTACTGTGTACCTGTGATAGTAATGGTAGCCTGCTGAGTATCAGGGCAGATGTGTACAGATATGAGCGGTGTGCTCAGTAACAGTACTGTGTACCTATGATAGTATCAGTAACATGCTGCGTATCAGGGCAGATGTGTACAGGTATGAGCGGTGTGCTCAGTAACAGTACTGTGTACCTGTGATAGTATCAGTAGTATGCTGAGTATCAGGGCAGATGTGTACAGGTATGAGCGGTGTGCTCAGTAATAGTACTGTGTACCTGTGATAGTATCAGTAGCATGCTGAGTATCAGGACAGATGTGTACAGGTATGAGTGGTGTGCTCAGTAACAGTACTGTGTACCTGTGATAGTATCAGTAACATGCTGAGTATCAGGGGAGATGTGTACAGGTATGAGTGGTGTGCTCAGTAACAGTACTGTGTACCTGTGATAGTATCAGTAACATGCTGAGTATCAGGGCAGATGTGTACAGGTATGAGCGGTGTGCTCAGTAACAGTACTGTGTACCTGTGATAATATCAGTAACATGCTGAGTGTCAGGGGAGATGTGTACAGGTATGAGTGGTGTGCTCAGAAACAGTTCTGTGTACCTGTGATAGTATCAGTAGTATGCTGAGTATCAGGCAGATGTGTACAGGTATGAGCGGTGTGCTCAGTAACAGTACTGTGTACCTGTGATAGTATCAGTAGTATGCTGAGTATCAGGCAGATGTGTACAGGTATGAGCGGTGTGCTCAGTAACAGTACTGTGTACCTGTGATAGTATCAGTAACATGCTGAGTATCAGGGCAGATGTGTACAGATATGAGCGGTGTGCTCAGTAACAGTACTGTGTACCTGTGATAGTATCAGTAGCATGCTGTGTATCAGGGCAGATGTGTACAGGTATGAGCGGTGTGCTCAGTAATAGTTCTGTGTACCTGTGATAGTATTAGTAACATGCTGTGTATCAGGGCAGATGTGTACAGGTATGAGCGGTGTGCTCAGTAACAGTACTGTGTACCTGTGATAGTATTAGTAACATGCTGTGTATCAGGGCAGATGTGTACAGGTATGAGTGGTGTGCTCAGTAACAGTACTGTATACATGTGATAGCAATGGTAGCATGCTGAGTATCAGGGCAGATGTGTACAGGTATGAGCGGTGTGCTCAGTAATAGTACTGTGTACCTGTGATAGTAATGGTAGCATGCTGAGTATCAGGGCAGATGTGTACAGGTATGAGCAGTGTGCTCAGTAATAGTACTGTGTACCTGTGATAGTAATGGTAGCATGCTGAGTATCAGGGCAGATGTGTACAGGTATGAGCGGTGTGCTCAGTAATAGTACTGTGTACCTGTGATAGTAATGGTAGCATGCTGAGTATCAGGGCAGATGTGTACAGGTATGAGCGGAGTGCTCAGTAACAGTACTGTGTACCTGTGATAGTATCAGTAGCATGCTGAGTATCAGGGCAGATGTGTACAGGTATGAGTGGTGTGCTCAGTAATAGTTCTGTGTACCTGTGATAGTATCAGTAGTATGCTGAGTATCAGGCAGATGTGTACAGGTATGAGCGGTGTGCTCAGTAATAGTTCTGTGTACCTGTGATAGTATCAGTAGTATGCTGAGTATCAGGCAGATGTGTACAGGTATAAGCGGTGTGCTCAGTAACAGTACTGTGTACCTGTGATAGTAATGGTAGCATGCTGAGTATCAGGGGAGATGTGTACAGGTATGAGTGGTGTGCTCAGTAACAGTTCTGTGTACCTGTGATAGTAATGGTAGCATGCTGAGTATCAGGGCAGATGTGTACAGGTATGAGTGGTGTGCTCAGTAACAGTACTGTGTACCTGTGATAGTATCAGTAGTATGCTGAGTATCAGGGCAGATGTGTACAGGTATGAGTGGTGTGCTCAGTAACAGTACTGTGTACCTGTGATAGTATTAGTAACATGCTGAGTATCAGGCAGATGTGTACAGGTATGAGCGGTGTGCTCAGTAACAGTACTGTGTACCTGTGATAGTATCAGTAACATGCTGTGTATCAGGGCAGATGTGTACAGGTATGAGTGGTGTGCTCAGTAACAGTACTGTGTACCTGTGATAGTATCAGTAGCATGCTGTGTATCAGGGCAGATGTGTACAGGTATGAGTGGTGTGCTCAGTAACAGTACTGTGTACCTGTGATAGTATCAGTAGCATGCTGAGTATCAGGGCAGATGTGTACAGGTATGAGCGGTGTGCTCAGTAACAGTACTGTGTACCTGTGATAGTAATGGTAGCCTGCTGAGTATCAGGGCAGATGTGTACAGATATGAGCGGTGTGCTCAGTAACAGTACTGTGTACCTGTGATAGTATCAGTAACATGCTGAGTATCAGGGGAGATGTGTACAGGTATGAGTGGTGTGCTCAGTAACAGTACTGTGTACCTGTGATAGTATCAGTAACATGCTGAGTATCAGGGGAGATGTGTACAGGTATGAGCGGTGTGCTCAGTAACAGTTCTGTGTACCTGTGATAGTATCAGTAACATGCTGAGTATCAGGGCAGATGTGTACAGGTATGAGTGGTGTGCTCAGTAATAGTACTGTGTACCTGTGATAGTATCAGTAACATGCTGAGTATCAGGGGAGATGTGTACAGGTATGAGCGGTGTGCTCAGTAACAGTTCTGTGTACCTGTGATAGTATCAGTAACATGCTGAGTATCAGGGCAGATGTGTACAGGTATGAGTGGTGTGCTCAGTAATAGTACTGTGTACCTGTGATAGTATCAGTAACATGCTGAGTATCAGGGCAGATGTGTACAGGTATGAGTGGTGTGCTCAGTAATAGTACTGTGTACCTGTGATAGTATCAGTAACATGCTGAGTATCAGGGCAGATGTGTACAGGTATGAGTGGTGTGCTCAGTAATAGTACTGTGTACCTGTGATAGTATCAGTAACATGCTGAGTATCAGGGGAGATGTGTACAGGTATGAGCGGTGTGCTCAGTAACAGTTCTGTGTACCTGTGATAGTATCAGTAACATGCTGAGTATCAGGGCAGATGTGTACAGGTATGAGTGGTGTGCTCAGTAATAGTACTGTGTACCTGTGATAGTATCAGTAACATGCTGAGTATCAGGGCAGATGTGTACAGGTATGAGTGGTGTGCTCAGTAATAGTACTGTGTACCTGTGATAGTATCAGTAACATGCTGAGTATCAGGGCAGATGTGTACAGGTATGAGTGGTGTGCTCAGTAATAGTACTGTGTACCTGTAATAGTATCAGTAACATGCTGAGTATCAGGGGAGATGTGTACAGGTATGAGTGGTGTGCTCAGTAACAGTACTGTGTACCTGTGATAGTATCAGTAGTATGCTGAGTATCAGGGGAGATGTGTACAGGTATGAGTGGTGTGCTCAGTAACAGTACTGTGTACCTGTGATAGTATCAGTAACATGCTGAGTATCAGGGGAGATGTGTACAGGTATGAGCGGTGTGCTCAGTAACAGTTCTGTGTACCTGTGATAGTATCAGTAACATGCTGAGTATCAGGGCAGATGTGTACAGGTATGAGTGGTGTGCTCAGTAATAGTACTGTGTACCTGTGATAGTATCAGTAACATGCTGAGTATCAGGCCAGATGTGTACAGGTATGAGTGGTGTGCTCAGTAATAGTACTGTGTACCTATGATAGTATCAGTAACATGCTGAGTATCAGGGGAGATGTGTACAGGTATGAGTGGTGTGCTCAGTAACAGTACTGTGTACCTGTGATAGTATCAGTAGTATGCTGAGTATCAGGGGAGATGTGTACAGGTATGGGCGGTGTGCTCAGTAACAGTTCTGTGTACCTGTGATAGTATCAGTAACATGCTGAGTCTCAGGGCAGATGTGTACAGGTATGAGTGGTGTGCTCAGTAATAGTACTGTGTACCTGTGATAGTATCAGTAGCATGCTGAGTATCAGGGCAGATGTGTACAGGTATGAGCGGTGTGCTCAGTAACAGTACTGTGTACCTGTGATAGTATCAGTAGCATGCTGAGTATCAGGGGAGATGTGTACAGGTATGAGTGGTGTGCTCAGTAACAGTACTGTGTACCTGTGATAGTATCAGTAACATGCTGAGTATCAGGGAGATGTGTACAGGTATGAGCGGTGTGCTCAGTAACAGTACTGTGTACCTGTGATAGTATCAGTAGCATGCTGCATATCAGGGCAGATGTGTACAGGTATGAGCGGTGTGCTCAGTAACAGTACTGTGTACCTGTGATAGTATCAGTAGCATGCTGAGTATCAGGGGAGATGTGTACAGGTATGAGTGGTGTGCTCAGTAACAGTTCTGTGTACCTGTGATAGTATCAGTAACATGCTGAGTATTAGGGCAGATGTGTACAGGTATGAGTGGTGTGCTCAGTAACAGTACTGTGTACCTGTGATAGTATCAGTAACATGCTGAGTATCAGGGGAGATGTGTACAGGTATGAGTGGTGTGCTCAGTAACAGTACTGTGTACCTGTGATAGTATCAGTAGTATGCTGAGTATCAGGGGAGATGTGTACAGGTATGAGCGGTGTGCTCAGTAACAGTTCTGTGTACCTGTGATAGTATCAGTAACATGCTGAGTATTAGGGCAGATGTGTACAGGTATGAGTGGTGTGCTCAGTAACAGTACTGTGTACCTGTGATAGTATCAGAAGCATGCTGAGTATCAGGGGAGATGTGTACAGGTATGAGTGGTGTGCTCAGTAACAGTTCTGTGTACCTGTGATAGTATCAGTAGTATGCTGAGTATCAGGCAGATGTGTACAGGTATGAGTGGTGTGCTCAGTAACAGTACTGTGTACCTGTGATAGTATCAGTAGTATGCTGAGTATCAGGGCAGATGTGTACAGGTATGAGTGGTGTGCTCAGTAACAGTACTGTGTACCTGTGATGGTATCAGTAGCATGCTGAGTATCAGGGCAGATGTGTACAGGTATGAGCGGTGTGCTCAGTAACAGTACTGTGTACCTGTGATAGTATCAGTAGCATGCTGTGTATCAGGGCAGATGTGTACAGGTATGAGCGGTGTGCTCAGTAACAGTACTGTGTACCTGTGATAGTATCAGTAGCATGCTGTGTATCAGGGCAGATGTGTACAGGTATGAGCGGTGTGCTCAGTAACAGTACTGTGTACCTGTGATAGTATCAGTAGCATGCTGTGTATCAGGGCAGATGTGTACAGGTATGAGTGGTGTGCTCAGTAACAGTACTGTGTACCTGTGATAGTATCAGTAACATGCTGAGTATCAGGCAGATGTGTACAGGTATGAGCGGTGTGCTCAGTAATAGTTCTGTGTACCTGTGATAGTATCAGTAGCATGCTGTGTATCAGGGCAGATGTGTACAGGTATGAGCGGTGTGCTCAGTAACAGTACTGTGTACCTGTGATAGTATCAGTAACAAGCTGAGTAACAGGGCAGATGTGTACAGGTATGAGCGGAGTGCTCAGTAATAGTTCTGTGTACCTGTGACAGTATCAGTAGCATGCTGAGTGTCAGGGGAGATGTGTACAGGTATGAGTGGTGTGCTCAGTAACAGTACTGTGTACCTGTGATAGTATCAGTAACATGCTGAGTATCAGGGCAGACGTGTACAGGTATGAGTGGTGTGCTCAGTAACAGTACTGTGTACCTGTGATAGTATCAGTAACATGCTGAGTGTCAGGGGAGATGTGTACAGGTATGAGTGGTGTGCTCAGTAACAGTACTGTGTACCTGTGATAGTATCAGTAGTATGCTGAGTATCAGGGCAGATGTGTACAGATATGAGCGGTGTGCTCAGTAACAGTACTGTGTACCTGTGATAGTATCAGTAACATGCTGAGTATCAGGGCAGATGTGTACAGGTATGAGCGGTGTGCTCAGTAACAGTACTGTGTACCTGTGATAGTATCAGTAGTATGCTGAGTATCAGGGGAGATGTGTACAGGTATGAGCGGTGTGCTCAGTAACAGTACTGTGTACCTGTGATAGTATCAGTAGCATGCTGCGTATCAGGGCAGATGTGTACAGGTATGAGCGGTGTGCTCAGTAACAGTACTGTGTACCTGTGATAGTATCAGTAACATGCTGAGTATCAGGGGAGATGTGTACAGGTATGAGCGGTGTGCTCAGTAACAGTACTGTGTACCTGTGATAGTATCAGTAACATGCTGCGTATCAGGGCAGATGTGTACAGGTATGAGCGGTGTGCTCAGTAACAGTACTGTGTACCTGTGATAGTATCAGTAACAAGCTGAGTAACAGGGCAGATGTGTACAGGTATGAGCGGTGTGCTCAGTAACAGTACTGTGTACCTGTGATAGTATCAGTAACAAGCTGAGTAACAGGGCAGATGTGTACAGGTATGAGCGGTGTGCTCAGTAACAGTACTGTGTACCTGTGATAGTATCAGTAGTATGCTGAGTATCAGGCAGATGTGTACAGGTATGAGCGGTGTGCTCAGTAACAGTACTGTGTACCTGTGATAGTATCAGTAACATGCTGAGTGTCAGGGGAGATGTGTACAGGTATGAGTGGTGTGCTCAGAAACAGTTCTGTGTACCTGTGATAGTATCAGTAGTATGCTGAGTATCAGGCAGATGTGTACAGGTATGAGCGGTGTGCTCAGTAACAGTACTGTGTACCTGTGATAGTATCAGTAGTATGCTGAGTATCAGGCAGATGTGTACAGGTATGAGCGGTGTGCTCAGTAACAGTACTGTGTACCTGTGATAGTATCAGTAACATGCTGAGTATCAGGGCAGATGTGTACAGGTATGAGCGGTGTGCTCAGTAACAGTACTGTGTACCTGTGATAGTATCAGTAACATGCTGAGTATCAGGGCAGATGTGTACAGGTATGAGTGGTGTGCTCAGTAACAGTACTGTGTACCTGTGATAGTATTAGTAGCATGCTGTGTATCAGGGGAGATGTGTACAGGTATGAGCGGTGTGCTCTGTAACAGTACTGTGTACCTGTGATAGTATCAGTAACATGCTGAGTATCAGGGCAGATGTGTACAGATATGAGTGGTGTGCTCAGTAACAGTACTGTGTACCTGTGATAGTATCAGTAGCATGCTGTGTATCAGGGCAGATGTGTACAGGTATGAGCGGTGTGCTCAGTAACAGTACTGTGTACCTGTGATAGTATCAGTAGCATGCTGTGTATCAGGGCAGATGTGTACAGGTATGAGCGGTGTGCTCAGTAATAGTTCTGTGTACCTGTGATAGTATTAGTAACATGCTGTGTATCAGGGCAGATGTGTACAGGTATGAGCGGTGTGCTCAGTAACAGTACTGTGTACCTGTGATAGTATTAGTAACATGCTGTGTATCAGGGCAGATGTGTACAGGTATGAGTGGTGTGCTCAGTAACAGTACTGTATACATGTGATAGTAATGGTAGCATGCTGAGTATCAGGGCAGATGTGTACAGGTATGAGCGGTGTGCTCAGTAATAGTACTGTGTACCTGTGATAGTAATGGTAGCATGCTGAGTATCAGGGCAGATGTGTACAGGTATGAGCGGTGTGCTCAGTAATAGTACTGTGTACCTGTGATAGTAATGGTAGCATGCTGAGTATCAGGGCAGATGTGTACAGGTATGAGCGGTGTGCTCAGTAATAGTACTGTGTACCTGTGATAGTAATGGTAGCATGCTGAGTATCAGGGCAGATGTGTACAGGTATGAGCGGAGTGCTCAGTAACAGTACTGTGTACCTGTGATAGTATCAGTAGCATGCTGAGTATCAGGGCAGATGTGTACAGGTATGAGTGGTGTGCTCAGTAATAGTTCTGTGTACCAGTGATAGTATCAGTAGTATGCTGAGTATCAGGCAGATGTGTACAGGTATGAGCGGTGTGCTCAGTAATAGTTCTGTGTACCTGTGATAGTATCAGTAGTATGCTGAGTATCAGGCAGATGTGTACAGGTATGAGCGGTGTGCTCAGTAACAGTACTGTGTACCTGTGATAGTAATGGTAGCATGCTGAGTATCAGGGGAGATGTGTACAGGTATGAGTGGTGTGCTCAGTAACAGTTCTGTGTACCTGTGATAGTAATGGTAGCATGCTGAGTATCAGGGCAGATGTGTACAGGTATGAGTGGTGTGCTCAGTAACAGTACTGTGTACCTGTGATAGTATCAGTAGTATGCTGAGTATCAGGGCAGATGTGTACAGGTATGACCGGTGTGCTCAGTAACAGTACTGTGTACCTGTGATAGTATTAGTAACATGCTGAGTATCAAGCAGATGTGTACAGGTATGAGCGGTGTGCTCAGTAACAGTACTGTGTACCTGTGATAGTATCAGTAACATGCTGTGTATCAGGGCAGATGTGTACAGGTATGAGTGGTGTGCTCAGTAACAGTACTGTGTACCTGTGATAGTATCAGTAGCATTCTGAGAATCAGGGCAGATGTGTACAGGTATGAGTGGTGTGCTCAGTAACAGTACTGTGTACCTGTGATAGTATCAGTAGCATGCTGTGTATCAGGGCAGATGTGTACAGGTATGAGTGGTGTGCTCAGTAACAGTACTGTGTACCTGTGATAGTATCAGTAGCATGCTGAGTATCAGGGCAGATGTGTACAGGTATGAGCGGTGTGCTCAGTAACAGTACTGTGTACCTGTGATAGTAATGGTAGCCTGCTGAGTATCAGGGCAGATGTGTACAGATATGAGCGGTGTGCTCAGTAACAGTACTGTGTACCTGTGATAGTATCAGTAACATGCTGAGTATCAGGGGAGATGTGTACAGGTTTGAGCGGTGTGCTCAGTAACAGTACTGTGTACCTGTGATAGTATCAGTAACATGCTGAGTATCAGGGGAGATGTGTACAGGTATGAGCGGTGTGCTCAGTAACAGTTCTGTGTACCTGTGATAGTATCAGTAACATGCTGAGTATCAGGGCAGATGTGTACAGGTATGAGTGGTGTGCTCAGTAATAGTACTGTGTACCTGTGATAGTATCAGTAACATGCTGAGTATCAGGGGAGATGTGTACAGGTATGAGCGGTGTGCTCAGTAACAGTTCTGTGTACCTGTGATAGTATCAGTAACATGCTGAGTATCAGGGCAGATGTGTACAGGTATGAGTGGTGCGCTCAGTAATAGTACTGTGTACCTGTGATAGTATCAGTAGCATGCTGAGTATCAGGGGAGATGTGTACAGGTATGAGTGGTGTGCTCAGTAACAGTACTGTGTACCTGTGATAGTATCAGTAGCATGCTGAGTATCAGGGCAGATGTGTACAGGTATGAGCGGTGTGCTCAGTAACAGTACTGTGTACCTATGATAGTATCAGTAACATGCTGAGTATCAGGGGAGATGTGTACAGGTATGAGTGGTGTGCTCAGTAACAGTACTGTGTACCTGTGATAGTATCAGTAGTATGCTGAGTATCAGGGGAGATGTGTACAGGTATGAGCGGTGTGCTCAGTAACAGTTCTGTGTACCTGTGATAGTATCAGTAACATGCTGAGTATCAGGGCAGATGTGTACAGGTATGAGTGGTGTGCTCAGTAATAGTACTGTGTACCTGTGATAGTATCAGTAACATGCTGAGTCTCAGGGCAGATGTGTACAGGTATGAGTGGTGTGCTCAGTAATAGTACTGTGTACCTGTGATAGTATCAGTAGCATGCTGAGTATCAGGGGAGATGTGTACAGGTATGAGTGGTGTGCTCAGTAACAGTACTGTGTACCTGTGATAGTATCAGTAGCATGCTGAGTATCAGGGGAGATGTGTACAGATATGAGTGGTGTGCTCAGTAACAGTACTGTGTACCTGTGATAGTATCAGTAGTATGCTGAGTATCAGGGCAGATGTGTACAGGTATGAGTGGTGTGCTCAGTAACAGTACTGTGTACCTGTGATAGTATCAGTAACATGCTGAGTATCATGGAGATGTGTACAGGTATGAGCGGTGTGCTCAGTAACAGTACTGTGTACCTGTGATAGTATCAGTAGCATGCTGCATATCAGGGCAGATGTGTACAGGTATGAGTGGTGTGCTCAGTAACAGTACTGTGTACCTGTGATAGTATCAGTAGCATGCTGAGTATCAGGGCAGATGTGTACAGGTATGAGTGGTGTGCTCAGTAACAGTTCTGTGTACCTGTGATAGTATCAGTAACATGCTGAGTATCAGGGCAGATGTGTACAGGTATGAGCGGTGTGCTCAGTAACAGTTCTGTGTACCTGTGATAGTATCAGTAACATGCTGAGTATCAGGGCAGATGTGTACAGGTATGAGTGGTGTGCTCAGTAATAGTACTGTGTACCTGTGATAGTATCAGTAACATGCTAAGTATCAGGGGAGATGTGTACAGGTATGAGCGGTGTGCTCAGTAACAGTTCTGTGTACCTGTGACAGTATCAGTAACATGCTGAGTATCAGGGCAGATGTGTACAGGTATGAGTGGTGTGCTCAGTAATAGTACTGTGTACCTGTGATAGTATCAGTAACATGCTGAGTATCAGGGGAGATGTGTACAGGTATGAGTGGTGTGCTCAGTAACAGTACTGTGCACCTGTGATAGTATCAGTAGCATGCTGAGTATCAGGGCAGATGTGTACAGGTATGAGCGGTGTGCTCAGTAACAGTACTGTGTACCTGTGATAGTAATGGTAGCCTGTAGCCAGGGCAGATGTGTACAGATATGAGCGGTGTGCTCAGTAACAGTACTGTGTACCTATGATAGTATCAGTAACATGCTGAGTATCAGGGGAGATGTGTACAGGTATGAGTGGTGTGCTCAGTAACAGTACTGTGTACCTGTGATAGTATCAGTAGTATGCTGAGTATCAGGGGAGATGTGTACAGGTATGAGCGGTGTGCTCAGTAACAGTTCTGTGTACCTGTGATAGTATCAGTAACATGCTGAGTATCAGGGCAGATGTGTACAGGTATGAGTGGTGTGCTCAGTAATAGTACTGTGTACCTGTGATAGTATCAGTAACATGCTGAGTCTCAGGGCAGATGTGTACAGGTATGAGTGGTGTGCTCAGTAATAGTACTGTGTACCTGTGATAGTATCAGTAGCATGCTGAGTATCAGGGGAGATGTGTACAGGTATGAGTGGTGTGCTCAGTAACAGTACTGTGTACCTGTGATAGTATCAGTAGCATGCTGAGTATCAGGGGAGATGTGTACAGGTATGAGTGGTGTGCTCAGTAACAGTACTGTGTACCTGTGATAGTATCAGTAACATGCTGAGTATCATGGAGATGTGTACAGGTATGAGCGGTGTGCTCAGTAACAGTACTGTGTACCTGTGATAGTATCAGTAGCATGCTGCATATCAGGGCAGATGTGTACAGGTATGAGTGGTGTGCTTAGTAACAGTACTGTGTACCTGTGATAGTATCAGTAGCATGCTGAGTATCAGGGCAGATGTGTACAGGTATGAGTGGTGTGCTCAGTAACAGTTCTGTGTACCTGTGATAGTATCAGTAACATGCTGAGTATCAGGGCAGATGTGTACAGGTATGAGCGGTGTGCTCAGTAATAGTACTGTGTACCTGTGATAGTATCAGTAACATGCTGAGTATTAGGGCAGATGTGTACAGGTATGAGTGGTGTGCTCAGTAACAGTTCTGTGTACCTGTGATAGTATCAGTAGCATGCTGAGTATCAGGGCAGATGTGTACAGGTATGAGCGGTGTGCTCAGTAACAGTACTGTGTACCTGTGATAGTATCAGTAACATGCTGAGTATCAGGGCAGATGTGTACAGGTATGAGTGGTGTGCTCAGTAACAGTACTGTGTACCTGTGATAGTATCAGTAGTATGCTGAGTATCAGGCAGATGTGTACAGGTATGAGCGGTGTGCTCAGTAACAGTACTGTGTACCTGTGATAGTATCAGTAGCATGCTGAGTATCAGGGCAGATGTGTACAGGTATGAGCGGTGTGCTCAGTAACAGTACTGTGTACCTGTGATAGTAATGGTAGCCTGCTGAGTATCAGGGCAGATGTGTACAGATATGAGCGGTGTGCTCAGTAACAGTACTGTGTACCTGTGATAGTATCAGTAACATGCTGAGTATCAGGGGAGATGTGTACAGGTATGAGTGGTGTGCTCAGTAACAGTACTGTGTACCTGTGATAGTATCAGTAACATGCTGAGTATCAGGGGAGATGTGTACAGGTATGAGCGGTGTGCTCAGTAACAGTTCTGTGTACCTGTGATAGTATCAGTAACATGCTGAGTATCAGGGCAGATGTGTACAGGTATGAGTGGTGTGCTCAGTAATAGTACTGTGTACCTGTGATAGTATCAGTAACATGCTGAGTATCAGGGGAGATGTGTACAGGTATGAGTGGTGTGCTCAGTAATAGTACTGTGTACCTGTAATAGTATCAGTAACATGCTGAGTATCAGGGGGGATGTGTACAGGTATGAGTGGTGTGCTCAGTAACAGTACTGTGTACCTGTGATAGTATCAGTAGCATGCTGAGTATCAGGGCAGATGTGTACAGGTATGAGCGGTGTGCTCAGTAACAGTACTGTGTACCTGTGATAGTAATGGTAGCCTGCTGAGTATCAGGGCAGATGTGTACAGATATGAGCGGTGTGCTCAGTAACAGTACTGTGTACCTATGATAGTATCAGTAACATGCTGAGTATCAGGGGAGATGTGTACAGGTATGAGTGGTGTGCTCAGTAACAGTACTGTGTACCTGTGATAGTATCAGTAGTATGCTGAGTATCAGGGGAGATGTGTACAGGTATGAGCGGTGTGCTCAGTAACAGTTCTGTGTACCTGTGATAGTATCAGTAACATGCTGAGTATCAGGGCAGATGTGTGCAGGTATGAGTGGTGTGCTCAGTAATAGTACTGTGTACCTGTGATAGTATCAGTAACATGCTGAGTCTCAGGGCAGATGTGTACAGGTATGAGTGGTGTGCTCAGTAATAGTACTGTGTACCTGTGATAGTATCAGTAGCATGCTGAGTATCAGGGCAGATGTGTACAGGTATGAGCGGTGTGCTCAGTAACAGTACTGTGTACCTGTGATAGTATCAGTAGCATGCTGAGTATCAGGGGAGATGTGTACAGGTGTGAGTGGTGTGCTCAGTAACAGTACTGTGTACCTGTGATAGTATCAGTAACATGCTGAGTATCAGGGAGATGTGTACAGGTATGAGCGGTGTGCTCAGTAACAGTACTGTGTACCTGTGATAGTATCAGTAGCATGCTGCATATCAGGGCAGATGTGTACAGGTATGAGCGGTGTGCTCAGTAACAGTACTGTGTACCTGTGATAGTATCAGTAGCATGCTGAGTATCAGGGGAGATGTGTACAGGTATGAGTGGTGTGCTCAGTAACAGTTCTGTGTACCTGTGATAGTATCAGTAACATGCTGAGTATTAGGGCAGATGTGTACAGGTATGAGTGGTGTGCTCAGTATCAGTACTGTGTACCTGTGATAGTATCAGTAGCATGCTGAGTATCAGGGGAGATGTGTACAGGTATGAGTGGTGTGCTCAGTAACAGTACTGTGTACCTGTGATAGTATCAGTAGTATGCTGAGTATCAGGGGAGATGTGTACAGGTATGAGTGGTGTGCTCAGTAACAGTACTGTGTACCTGTGACACTATCAGTAGCATGCTGAGTGTCAGGGGAGATGTGTACAGGTATGAGTGGTGTGCTCAGTAACAGTACTGTGTACCTGTGATAGTATCAGTAGTATGCTGTGTATCAGGGCAGATGTGTACAGGTATGAGTGGTGTGCTCAGTAACAGTACTGTGTACCTGTGATGGTATCAGTAGCATGCTGAGTATCAGGGCAGATGTGTACAGGTATGAGCGGTGTGCTCAGTAACAGTACTGTGTACCTGTGATAGTATCAGTAACATGCTGAGTATCAGGGGAGATGTGTACAGGTATGAGTGGTGTGCTCAGTAACAGTACTGTGTACCTGTGATAGTATCAGTAGTATGCTGAGTATCAGGGGAGATGTGTACAGGTATGAGCGGTGTGCTCAGTAACAGTACTGTGTACCTGTGATAGTATCAGTAACATGCTGAGTATCAGGGCAGATGTGTACAGGTATGAGCAGTGTGCTCAGTAACAGTACTGTGTACCTGTGATAGTATCAGTAACAAGCTGAGTAACAGGGCAGATGTGTACAGGTATGAGCGGAGTGCTCAGTAACAGTACTGTGTACCTGTGATAGTATCAGTAACATGCTGAGTATCAGGGCAGACGTGTACAGGTATGAGCGGTGTGCTCAGTAACAGTACTGTGTACCTGTGATAGTATCAGTAGTATGCTGAGTATCAGGCAGATGTGTACAGGTATGAGTGGTGTGCTCAGTAACAGTACTGTGTACCTGTGATAGTATCAGTAACATGCTGAGTGTCAGGGGAGATGTGTACAGGTATGAGTGGTGTGCTCAGTAACAGTACTGTGTACCTGTGATAGTATCAGTAACATGCTGAGTATCAGGCAGATGTGTACAGGTATGAGCGGTGTGCTCAGTAACAGTACTGTGTACCTGTGATAGTATCAGTAACATGCTGAGTATCAGGGGAGATGTGTACAGGTATGAGTGGTGTGCTCAGTAACAGTACTGTGTACCTGTGATAGTATCAGTAGTATGCTGAGTATCAGGGGAGATGTGTACAGGTATGAGCGGTGTGCTCAGTAACAGTACTGTGTACCTGTGATAGTATCAGTAACATGCTGAGTATCAGGGCAGATGTGTACAGGTATGAGCAGTGTGCTCAGTAACAGTACTGTGTACCTGTGATAGTATCAGTAACATGCTGAGTATCAGGGGAGATGTGTACAGGTATGAGTGGTGTGCTCAGTAACAGTACTGTGTACCTGTGATAGTATCAGTAGTATGCGGAGTATCAGGGCAGATGTGTACAGATATGAGCGGTGTGCTCAGTAACAGTACTGTGTACCTGTGATAGTATCAGTAACATGCTGAGTATCAGGGCAGATGTGTACAGGTATGAGCGGTGTGCTCAGTAACAGTACTGTGTACCTGTGATAGTATCAGTAGCATGCTGCGTATCAGGCAGATGTGTACAGGTATGAGCGGTGTGCTCAGTAACAGTACTGTGTACCTGTGATAGTATCAGTAGCATGCTGAGTATCAGGACAGATGTGTACAGGTATGAGCGGTGTGCTCAGTAACAGTACTGTGTACCTGTGATAGTATCAGTAGCATGCTGCGTATCAGGGCAGATGTGTACAGGTATGAGCGGTGTGCTCAGTAACAGTACTGTGTACCTGTGATAGTATCAGTAACATGCTGAGTATCAGGCAGATGTGTACAGGTATGAGCGGTGTGCTCAGTAACAGTACTGTGTACCTGTGATAGTATCAGTAGTATGCTGAGTATCAGGGGAGATGTGTACAGGTATGAGCGGTGTGCTCAGTAACAGTACTGTGTACCTGTGATAGTATCAGTAGCATGCTGCGTATCAGGGCAGATGTGTACAGGTATGAGCGGTGTGCTCAGTAACAGTACTGTGTACCTGTGATAGTATCAGTAACATGCTGAGTATCAGGCAGATGTGTACAGGTATGAGCGGTGTGCTCAGTAACAGTACTGTGTACCTGTGATAGTATCAGTAACATGCTGAGTATCAGGGCAGATGTGTACAGGTATGAGTGGTGTGCTCAGTAACAGTACTGTGTACCTGTGATAGTATCAGTAGCATGCTGCGTATCAGGGCAGATGTGTACAGGTATGAGCGGTGTGCTCAGTAACAGTACTGTGTACCTGTGATAGTATCAGTAACATGCTGAGTATCAGGGGAGATGTGTATAGGTATGAGCGGTGTGCTCAGTAACAGTACTGTGTACCTGTGATAGTATCAGTAACAAGCTGAGTGTCAGGGGAGATGTGTACAGGTATGAGTGGTGTGCTCAGTAACAGTACTGTGTACCTGTGATAGTATCAGTAACATGCTGAGTATCAGGGCAGATGTGTACAGGTATGAGTGGTGTGCTCAGTAACAGTACTGTGTACCTGTGATAGTATCAGTAGCATGCTGCGTATCAGGGCAGATGTGTACAGGTATGAGCGGTGTGCTCAGTAACAGTACTGTGTACCTGTGATAGTATCAGTAGTATGCTGAGTATCAGGCAGATGTGTACAGGTATGAGCGGTGTGCTCAGTAACAGTACTGTGTACCTGTGATAGTATCAGTAGCATGCTGAGTGTCAGGGGAGATGTGTACAGGTATGAGTGGTGTGCTCAGAAACAGTTCTGTGTACCTGTGATAGTATCAGTAGTATGCTGAGTATCAGGCAGATGTGTACAGGTATGAGCGGTGTGCTCAGTAACAGTACTGTGTACCTGTGATAGTATCAGTAGTATGCTGAGTATCAGGCAGATGTGTACAGGTATGAGCGGTGTGCTCAGTAACAGTACTGTGTACCTGTGATAGTATCAGTAACATGCTGAGTATCAGGGCAGATGTGTACAGATATGAGCGGTGTGCTCAGTAACAGTACTGTGTACCTGTGATAGTATCAGTAACATGCTGAGTATCAGGGCAGATGTGTACAGGTATGAGTGGTGTGCTCAGTAACAGTACTGTGTACCTGTGATAGTATTAGTAGCATGCTGTGTATCAGGGGAGATGTGTACAGGTATGAGCGGTGTGCTCTGTAACAGTACTGTGTACCTGTGATAGTATCAGTAACATGCTGAGTATCAGGGCAGATGTGTACAGATATGAGTGGTGTGCTCAGTAACAGTACTGTGTACCTGTGATAGTATCAGTAGCATGCTGTGTATCAGGGCAGATGTGTACAGGTATGAGCGGTGTGCTCAGTAACAGTACTGTGTACCTGTGATAGTATCAGTAACATGCTGAGTATCAGGGGAGATGTGTACAGGTATGAGTGGTGTGCTCAGTAATAGTTCTGTGTACCTGTGATAGTATCAGTAACATGCTGAGTATCAGGGCAGATGTGTACAGGTATGAGCGGTGTGCTCAGTAATAGTTCTGTGTACCTGTGATAGTATTAGTAACATGCTGTGTATCAGGGCAGATGTGTACAGGTATGAGCGGTGTGCTCAGTAACAGTACTGTGTACCTGTGATAGTATTAGTAACATGCTGTGTATCAGGGCAGATGTGTACAGGTATGAGTGGTGTGCTCAGTAACAGTACTGTATACATGTGATAGTAATGGTAGCATGCTGAGTATCAGGGCAGATGTGTACAGGTATGAGCGGTGTGCTCAGTAATAGTACTGTGTACCTGTGATAGTAATGGTAGCATGCTGAGTATCAGGGCAGATGTGTACAGGTATGAGCGGTGTGCTCAGTAATAGTACTGTGTACCTGTGATAGTAATGGTAGCATGCTGAGTATCAGGGCAGATGTGTACAGGTATGAGCGGTGTGCTCAGTAATAGTACTGTGTACCTGTGATAGTAATGGTAGCATGCTGAGTATCAGGGCAGATGTGTACAGGTATGAGCGGAGTGCTCAGTAACAGTACTGTGTACCTGTGATAGTATCAGTAGCATGCTGAGTATCAGGGCAGATGTGTACAGGTATGAGTGGTGTGCTCAGTAATAGTTCTGTGTACCTGTGATAGTATCAGTAGTATGCTGAGTATCAGGCAGATGTGTACAGGTATGAGCGGTGTGCTCAGTAATAGTTCTGTGTACCTGTGATAGTATCAGTAGTATGCTGAGTATCAGGCAGATGTGTACAGGTATGAGCGGTGTGCTCAGTAACAGTACTGTGTACCTGTGATAGTAATGGTAGCATGCTGAGTATCAGGGGAGATGTGTACAGGTATGAGTGGTGTGCTCAGTAACAGTTCTGTGTACCTGTGATAGTAATGGTAGCATGCTGAGTATCAGGGCCGATGTGTACAGGTATGAGTGGTGTGCTCAGTAACAGTACTGTGTACCTGTGATAGTATCAGTAGTATGCTGAGTATCAGGGCAGATGTGTACAGGTATGACCGGTGTGCTCAGTAACAGTACTGTGTACCTGTGATAGTATTAGTAACATGCTGAGTATAAAGCAGATGTGTACAGGTATGAGCGGTGTGCTCAGTAACAGTACTGTGTACCTGTGATAGTATCAGTAACATGCTGTGTATCAGGGCAGATGTGTACAGGTATGAGTGGTGTGCTCAGTAACAGTACTGTGTACCTGTGATAGTATCAGTAACATGCTGTGTATCAGGGCAGATGTGTACAGGTATGAGTGGTGTGCTCAGTAACAGTACTGTGTACCTGTGATAGTATCAGTAGTATGCTGAGTATCAGGGCAGATGTGTACAGGTATGACCGGTGTGCTCAGTAACAGTACTGTGTACCTGTGATAGTATCAGTAGTATGCTGAGTATCAGGCAGATGTGTACAGGTATGAGCGGTGTGCTCAGTAATAGTTCTGTGTACCTGTGATAGTATCAGTAGTATGCTGAGTATCAGGCAGATGTGTACAGGTATGAGCGGTGTGCTCAGTAATAGTTCTGTGTACCTGTGATAGTATCAGTAGTATGCTGAGTATCAGGCAGATGTGTACAGGTATGAGCGGTGTGCTCAGTAACAGTACTGTGTACCTGTGATAGTAATGGTAGCATGCTGAGTATCAGGGGAGATGTGTACAGGTATGAGTGGTGTGCTCAGTAACAGTTCTGTGTACCTGTGATAGTAATGGTAGCATGCTGAGTATCAGGGCAGATGTGTACAGGTATGAGTGGTGTGCTCAGTAACAGTACTGTGTACCTGTGATAGTATCAGTAGTATGCTGAGTATCAGGGCAGATGTGTACAGGTATGACCGGTGTGCTCAGTAACAGTACTGTGTACCTGTGATAGTATCAGTAACATGCTGTGTATCAGGGCAGATGTGTACAGGTATGAGTGGTGTGCTCAGTAACAGTACTGTGTACCTGTGATAGTATCAGTAACATGCTGTGTATCAGGGCAGATGTGTACAGGTATGAGTGGTGTGCTCAGTAACAGTACTGTGTACCTGTGATAGTATCAGTAGTATGCTGAGTATCAGGGCAGATGTGTACAGGTATGACCGGTGTGCTCAGTAACAGTACTGTGTACCTGTGATAGTATCAGTAGTATGCTGAGTATCAGGCAGATGTGTACAGGTATGAGCGGTGTGCTCAGTAATAGTTCTGTGTACCTGTGATAGTATCAGTAGTATGCTGAGTATCAGGCAGATGTGTACAGGTATGAGCGGTGTGCTCAGTAATAGTTCTGTGTACCTGTGATAGTATCAGTAGTATGCTGAGTATCAGGCAGATGTGTACAGGTATGAGCGGTGTGCTCAGTAACAGTACTGTGTACCTGTGATAGTAATGGTAGCATGCTGAGTATCAGGGGAGATGTGTACAGGTATGAGTGGTGTGCTCAGTAACAGTTCTGTGTACCTGTGATAGTAATGGTAGCATGCTGAGTATCAGGGCAGATGTGTACAGGTATGAGTGGTGTGCTCAGTAACAGTACTGTGTACCTGTGATAGTATCAGTAGTATGCTGAGTATCAGGGCAGATGTGTACAGGTATGACCGGTGTGCTCAGTAACAGTACTGTGTACCTGTGATAGTATTAGTAACATGCTGAGTATCAAGCAGATGTGTACAGGTATGAGCGGTGTGCTCAGTAACAGTACTGTGTACCTGTGATAGTATCAGTAACATGCTGTGTATCAGGGGAGATGTGTACAGGTATGAGCGGTGTGCTCAGTAACAGTACTGTGTACCTGTGATAGTATCAGTAGCATGCTGAGTATCAGGGGAGATGTGTACAGGTATGAGTGGTGTGCTCAGTAACAGTACTGTGTACCTGTGATAGTATTAGTAACATGCTGAGTATCAAGCAGATGTGTACAGGTATGGGCGGTGTGCTCAGTAACAGTACTGTGTACCTGTGATAGTATCAGTAACATGCTGTGTATCAGGGCAGATGTGTACAGGTATGAGTGGTGTGCTCAGTAACAGTTCTGTGTACCTGTGATAGTATCAGTAGCATGCTGTGTATCAGGGCAGATGTGTACAGGTATGAGTGGTGTGCTCAGTAACAGTTCTGTGTACCTGTGATAGTATCAGTAACATGCTGAGTATCAGGGCAGATGTGTACAGGTATGAGCGGTGTGCTCAGTAACAGTACTGTGTACCTGTGATAGTAATGGTAGCCTGCTGAGTATCAGGGCAGATGTGTACAGATATGAGCGGTGTGCTCAGTAACAGTACTGTGTACCTGTGATAGTATCAGTAACATGCTGAGTATCAGGGGAGATGTGTACAGGTATGAGTGGTGTGCTCAGTAACAGTACTGTGTACCTGTGATAGTATCAGTAACATGCTGAGTATCAGGGGAGATGTGTACAGGTATGAGCGGTGTGCTCAGTAACAGTACTGTGTACCTGTGATAGTATCAGTAACATGCTGTGTATCAGGGGAGATGTGTACAGGTATGAGCGGTGTGCTCAGTAACAGTTCTGTGTACCTGTGATAGTATCAGTAACATGCTGAGTATCAGGGCAGATGTGTACAGGTATGAGTGGTGTGCTCAGTAATAGTACTGTGTACCTGTGATAGTATCAGTAGCATGCTGAGTATCAGGGGAGATGTGTACAGGTATGAGCGGTGTGCTCAGTAATAGTTCTGTGTACCTGTGATAGTATCAGTAACATGCTGAGTATCAGGGCAGATGTGTACAGGTATGAGCGGTGTGCTCAGTAATAGTTCTGTGTACCTGTGATAGTATCAGTAACATGCTGAGTATCAGGGCAGATGTGTACAGGTATGAGTGGTGTGCTCAGTAATAGTACTGTGTACCTGTGATAGTATCAGTAACATGCTGAGTATCAGGGGAGATGTGTACAGGTATGAGTGGTGTGCTCAGTAACAGTACTGTGTACCTGTGATAGTATCAGTAGCATGCTGAGTATCAGGGCAGATGTGTACAGGTATGAGCAGTGTGCTCAGTAACAGTACTGTGTACCTGTGATAGTATCAGTAGCATGCTGAGTATCAGGGCAGATGTGTACAGGTATGAGCGGTGTGCTCAGTAACAGTACTGTGTACCTGTGATAGTAATGGTAGCCTGTAGCCAGAACAGATGTGTACAGATATGAGCGGTGTGCTCAGTAACAGTACTGTGTACCTATGATAGTATCAGTAACATGCTGAGTATCAGGGGAGATGTGTACAGGTATGAGTGGTGTGCTCAGTAACAGTACTGTGTACCTGTGATAGTATCAGTAACATGCTGAGTCTCAGGGCAGATGTGTACAGGTATGAGTGGTGTGCTCAGTAATAGTACTGTGTACCTGTGATAGTATCAGTAGCATGCTGAGTATCAGGGGAGATGTGTACAGGTATGAGTGGTGTGCTCAGTAACAGTACTGTGTACCTGTGATAGTATCAGTAGCATGCTGAGTATCAGGGGAGATGTGTACAGGTATGAGTGGTGTGCTCAGTAACAGTACTGTGTACCTGTGATAGTATCAGTAACATGCTGAGTATCATGGAGATGTGTACAGGTATGAGCGGTGTGCTCAGTAACAGTACTGTGTACCTGTGATAGTATCAGTAGTATGCGGAGTATCAGGGCAGATGTGTACAGATATGAGCGGTGTGCTCAGTAACAGTACTGTGTACCTGTGATAGTATCAGTAACATGCTGAGTATCAGGCAGATGTGTACAGGTATGAGTGGTGTGCTCAGTAACAGTACTGTGTACCTGTGATAGTATCAGTAGCATGCTGCATATCAGGGCAGATGTGTACAGGTATGAGTGGTGTGCTCAGTAATAGTACTGTGTACCTGTGATAGTATCAGTAGCATGCTGTGTATCAGGGCAGATGTGTACAGGTATGAGTGGTGTGCTCAGTAATAGTACTGTGTACCTGTGATAGTATCAGTAACATGCTGAGTCTCAGGGCAGATGTGTACAGGTATGAGTGGTGTGCTCAGTAACAGTACTGTGTACCTGTGATAGTATCAGTAACATGCTGAGTGTCAGGGCAGATGTGTACAGGTATGAGCGGTGTGCTCAGTAACAGTTCTGTGTACCTGTGATAGTATCAGTAACATGCTGAGTATCAGGGCAGATGTGTACAGGTATGAGTGGTGTGCTCAGTAATAGTACTGTGTACCTGTGATAGTATCAGTAACATGCTGAGTATCAGGGCAGATGTGTACAGGTATGAGTGGTGTGCTCAGTAATAGTACTGTGTACCTGTAATAGTATCAGTAACATGCTGAGTATCAGGGGAGATGTGTACAGGTATGAGTGGTGTGCTCAGTAACAGTACTGTGTACCTGTGATAGTAATGGTAGCCTGCTGAGTATCAGGGCAGATGTGTACAGATATGAGCGGTGTGCTCAGTAACAGTACTGTGTACCTATGATAGTATCAGTAACATGCTGAGTATCAGGGGAGATGTGTACAGGTATGAGTGGTGTGCTCAGTAACAGTACTGTGTACCTGTGATAGTATCAGTAGTATGCTGAGTATCAGGGGAGATGTGTACAGGTATGAGCGGTGTGCTCAGTAACAGTTCTGTGTACCTGTGATAGTATCAGTAACATGCTGAGTATCAGGGCAGATGTGTACAGGTATGAGTGGTGTGCTCAGTAATAGTACTGTGTACCTGTGATAGTATCAGTAACATGCTGAGTCTCAGGGCAGATGTGTACAGGTATGAGTGGTGTGCTCAGTAATAGTACTGTGTACCTGTGATAGTATCAGTAGCATGCTGAGTATCAGGGCAGATGTGTACAGGTATGAGCGGTGTGCTCAGTAACAGTACTGTGTACCTGTGATAGTATCAGTAGCATGCTGAGTATCAGGGGAGATGTGTACAGGTATGAGTGGTGTGCTCAGTAACAGTACTGTGTACCTGTGATAGTATCAGTAACATGCTGAGTATCAGGGCAGATGTGTACAGGTATGAGTGGTGTGCTCAGTAACAGTACTGTGTACCTGTGATAGTATCAGTAACATGCTGAGTATCAGGCAGATGTGTACAGGTATGAGCGGTGTGCTCAGTAACAGTTCTGTGTACCTGTGATAGTATCAGTAACATGCTGAGTATCAGGGCAGATGTGTACAGGTATGAGTGGTGTGCTCAGTAATAGTACTGTGTACCTGTGATAGTATCAGTAACATGCTGAGTGTCAGGGGAGATGTGTACAGGTATGAGTGGTGTGCTCAGTAATAGTACTGTGTACCTGTGATAGTATCAGTAGTATGCTGAGTATCAGGGGAGATGTGTACAGGTATGAGCGGTGTGCTCAGTAACAGTTCTGTGTACCTGTGATAGTATCAGTAACATGCTGAGTATTAGGGCAGATGTGTACAGGTATGAGTGGTGTGCTCAGTAACAGTACTGTGTACCTGTGATAGTATCAGAAGCATGCTGAGTATCAGGGGAGATGTGTACAGGTATGAGTGGTGTGCTCAGTAACAGTTCTGTGTACCTGTGATAGTATCAGTAGTATGCTGAGTATCAGGCAGATGTGTACAGGTATGAGTGGTGTGCTCAGTAACAGTACTGTGTACCTGTGATGGTATCAGTAGCATGCTGAGTATCAGGGCAGATGTGTACAGGTATGAGCGGTGTGCTCAGTAACAGTACTGTGTACCTGTGATAGTATCAGTAGCATGCTGTGTATCAGGGGAGATGTGTACAGGTATGAGCGGTGTGCTCAGTAACAGTACTGTGTACCTGTGATAGTATCAGTAACAAGCTGAGTAACAGGGCAGATGTGTACAGGTATGAGCGGTGTGCTCAGTAATATCTCTGTGTACCTGTGATAGTATCAGTAGCATGCTGTGTATCAGGGCAGATGTGTACAGGTATGAGCGGTGTGCTCAGTAACAGTACTGTGTACCTGTGATAGTATCAGTAACAAGCTGAGTAACAGGGCAGATGTGTACAGGTATGAGCGGAGTGCTCAGTAATAGTTCTGTGTACCTGTGACAGTATCAGTAGCATGCTGAGTGTCAGGGGAGATGTGTACAGGTATGAGTGGTGTGCTCAGTAACAGTACTGTGTACCTGTGATAGTATCAGTAACATGCTGAGTATCAGGGCAGACGTGTACAGGTATGAGTGGTGTGCTCAGTAACAGTACTGTGTACCTGTGATAGTATCAGTAACATGCTGAGTATCAGGGGAGATGTGTACAGGTATGAGTGGTGTGCTCAGTAACAGTACTGTGTACCTGTGATAGTATCAGTAGTATGCTGAGTATCAGGGCAGATGTGTACAGATATGAGCGGTGTGCTCAGTAACAGTACTGTGTACCTGTGATAGTATCAGTAACATGCTGAGTATCAGGGCAGATGTGTACAGGTATGAGCGGTGTGCTCAGTAACAGTACTGTGTACCTGTGATAGTATCAGTAGTATGCTGAGTATCAGGGGAGATGTGTACAGGTATGAGCGGTGTGCTCAGTAACAGTACTGTGTACCTGTGATAGTATCAGTAACATGCTGAGTATCAGGGCAGATGTGTACAGGTATGAGCGGTGTGCTCAGTAACAGTACTGTGTACCTGTGATAGTATCAGTAACATGCTGAGTATCAGGCAGATGTGTACAGGTATGAGCGGTGTGCTCAGTAACAGTACTGTGTACCTGTGATAGTATCAGTAACATGCTGAGTATCAGGGCAGATGTGTACAGGTATGAGCGGTGTGCTCAGTAACAGTACTGTGTACCTGTGATAGTATCAGTAACAAGCTGAGTAACAGGGCAGATGTGTACAGGTATGAGCGGTGTGCTCAGTAACAGTACTGTGTACCTGTGATAGTATCAGTAGTATGCTGAGTATCAGGCAGATGTGTACAGGTATGAGCGGTGTGCTCAGTAACAGTACTGTGTACCTGTGATAGTATCAGTAACATGCTGAGTATCAGGGCAGATGTGTACAGGTATGAGCGGTGTGCTCAGTAACAGTACTGTGTACCTGTGATAGTATCAGTAACATGCTGAGTATCAGGGCAGATGTGTACAGGTATGAGTGGTGTGCTCAGTAACAGTACTGTGTACCTGTGATAGTATTAGTAGCATGCTGTGTATCAGGGGAGATGTGTACAGGTATGAGTGGTGTGCTCAGTAACAGTACTGTGTACCTGTGATAGTATCAGTAACATGCTGAGTATCAGGGCAGATGTGTACAGGTATGAGTGGTGTGCTCAGTAACAGTACTGTGTACCTGTGATAGTATTAGTAGCATGCTGTGTATCAGGGGAGATGTGTACAGATATGAGCGGTGTGCTCTGTAACAGTACTGTGTACCTGTGATAGTATCAGTAACATGCTGAGTATCAGGGCAGATGTGTACAGATATGAGTGGTGTGCTCAGTAACAGTACTGTGTACCTGTGATAGTATCAGTAGCATGCTGTGTATCAGGGCAGATGTGTACAGGTATGAGCGGTGTGCTCAGTAACAGTACTGTGTACCTGTGATAGTATCAGTAGCATGCTGTGTATCAGGGCAGATGTGTACAGGTATGAGCGGTGTGCTCAGTAATAGTTCTGTGTACCTGTGATAGTATTAGTAACATGCTGTGTATCAGGGCAGATGTGTACAGGTATGAGCGGTGTGCTCAGTAACAGTACTGTGTACCTGTGATAGTATTAGTAACATGCTGTGTATCAGGGCAGATGTGTACAGGTATGAGTGGTGTGCTCAGTAACAGTACTGTATACATGTGATAGTAATGGTAGCATGCTGAGTATCAGGGCAGATGTGTACAGGTATGAGCGGTGTGCTCAGTAATAGTACTGTGTACCTGTGATAGTAATGGTAGCATGCTGAGTATCAGGGCAGATGTGTACAGGTATGAGCGGTGTGCTCAGTAATAGTACTGTGTACCTGTGATAGTAATGGTAGCATGCTGAGTATCAGGGCAGATGTGTACAGGTATGAGCGGTGTGCTCAGTAATAGTACTGTGTACCTGTGATAGTAATGGTAGCATGCTGAGTATCAGGGCAGATGTGTACAGGTATGAGCGGAGTGCTCAGTAACAGTACTGTGTACCTGTGATAGTATCAGTAGCATGCTGAGTATCAGGGCAGATGTGTACAGGTATGAGTGGTGTGCTCAGTAATAGTACTGTGTACCTGTGATAGTATCAGTAGCATGCTGAGTATCAGGGGAGATGTGTACAGGTATGAGTGGTGTGCTCAGTAACAGTACTGTGTACCTGTGATAGTATCAGTAGCATGCTGAGTATCAGGGGAGATGTGTACAGGTATGAGTGGTGTGCTCAGTAACAGTACTGTGTACCTGTGATAGTATCAGTAACATGCTGAGTATCATGGAGATGTGTACAGGTATGAGCGGTGTGCTCAGTAACAGTACTGTGTACCTGTGATAGTATCAGTAGTATGCGGAGTATCAGGGCAGATGTGTACAGATATGAGCGGTGTGCTCAGTAACAGTACTGTGTACCTGTGATAGTATCAGTAACATGCTGAGTATCAGGCAGATGTGTACAGGTATGAGTGGTGTGCTCAGTAACAGTACTGTGTACCTGTGATAGTATCAGTAGCATGCTGCATATCAGGGCAGATGTGTACAGGTATGAGTGGTGTGCTCAGTAATAGTACTGTGTACCTGTGATAGTATCAGTAGCATGCTGTGTATCAGGGCAGATGTGTACAGGTATGAGTGGTGTGCTCAGTAATAGTACTGTGTACCTGTGATAGTATCAGTAACATGCTGAGTCTCAGGGCAGATGTGTACAGGTATGAGTGGTGTGCTCAGTAACAGTACTGTGTACCTGTGATAGTATCAGTAACATGCTGAGTGTCAGGGCAGATGTGTACAGGTATGAGCGGTGTGCTCAGTAACAGTTCTGTGTACCTGTGATAGTATCAGTAACATGCTGAGTATCAGGGCAGATGTGTACAGGTATGAGTGGTGTGCTCAGTAATAGTACTGTGTACCTGTGATAGTATCAGTAACATGCTGAGTATCAGGGCAGATGTGTACAGGTATGAGTGGTGTGCTCAGTAATAGTACTGTGTACCTGTAATAGTATCAGTAACATGCTGAGTATCAGGGGAGATGTGTACAGGTATGAGTGGTGTGCTCAGTAACAGTACTGTGTACCTGTGATAGTAATGGTAGCCTGCTGAGTATCAGGGCAGATGTGTACAGATATGAGCGGTGTGCTCAGTAACAGTACTGTGTACCTATGATAGTATCAGTAACATGCTGAGTATCAGGGGAGATGTGTACAGGTATGAGTGGTGTGCTCAGTAACAGTACTGTGTACCTGTGATAGTATCAGTAGTATGCTGAGTATCAGGGGAGATATGTACAGGTATGAGCGGTGTGCTCAGTAACAGTTCTGTGTACCTGTGATAGTATCAGTAACATGCTGAGTATCAGGGCAGATGTGTACAGGTATGAGTGGTGTGCTCAGTAATAGTACTGTGTACCTGTGATAGTATCAGTAACATGCTGAGTCTCAGGGCAGATGTGTACAGGTATGAGTGGTGTGCTCAGTAATAGTACTGTGTACCTGTGATAGTATCAGTAGCATGCTGAGTATCAGGGCAGATGTGTACAGGTATGAGCGGTGTGCTCAGTAACAGTACTGTGTACCTGTGATAGTATCAGTAGCATGCTGAGTATCAGGGGAGATGTGTACAGGTATGAGTGGTGTGCTCAGTAACAGTACTGTGTACCTGTGATAGTATCAGTAACATGCTGAGTATCAGGGCAGATGTGTACAGGTATGAGTGGTGTGCTCAGTAACAGTACTGTGTACCTGTGATAGTATCAGTAACATGCTGAGTATCAGGCAGATGTGTACAGGTATGAGCGGTGTGCTCAGTAACAGTTCTGTGTACCTGTGATAGTATCAGTAACATGCTGAGTATCAGGGCAGATGTGTACAGGTATGAGTGGTGTGCTCAGTAATAGTACTGTGTACCTGTGATAGTATCAGTAACATGCTGAGTGTCAGGGCAGATGTGTACAGGTATGAGTGGTGTGCTCAGTAATAGTACTGTGTACCTGTGATAGTATCAGTAGTATGCTGAGTATCAGGGGAGATGTGTACAGGTATGAGCGGTGTGCTCAGTAACAGTTCTGTGTACCTGTGATAGTATCAGTAACATGCTGAGTATTAGGGCAGATGTGTACAGGTATGAGTGGTGTGCTCAGTAACAGTACTGTGTACCTGTGATAGTATCAGAAGCATGCTGAGTATCAGGGGAGATGTGTACAGGTATGAGTGGTGTGCTCAGTAACAGTTCTGTGTACCTGTGATAGTATCAGTAGTATGCTGAGTATCAGGCAGATGTGTACAGGTATGAGTGGTGTGCTCAGTAACAGTACTGTGTACCTGTGATGGTATCAGTAGCATGCTGAGTATCAGGGCAGATGTGTACAGGTATGAGCGGTGTGCTCAGTAACAGTACTGTGTACCTGTGATAGTATCAGTAGCATGCTGTGTATCAGGGCAGATGTGTACAGGTATGAGCGGTGTGCTCAGTAACAGTACTGTGTACCTGTGATAGTATCAGTAACAAGCTGAGTAACAGGGCAGATGTGTACAGGTATGAGCGGTGTGCTCAGTAATAGCTCTGTGTACCTGTGATAGTATCAGTAGCATGCTGTGTATCAGGGCAGATGTGTACAGGTATGAGCGGTGTGCTCAGTAACAGTACTGTGTACCTGTGATAGTATCAGTAACAAGCTGAGTAACAGGGCAGATGTGTACAGGTATGAGCGGAGTGCTCAGTAATAGTTCTGTGTACCTGTGACAGTATCAGTAGCATGCTGAGTGTCAGGGGAGATGTGTACAGGTATGAGTGGTGTGCTCAGTAACAGTACTGTGTACCTGTGATAGTATCAGTAACATGCTGAGTATCAGGGCAGACGTGTACAGGTATGAGTGGTGTGCTCAGTAACAGTACTGTGTACCTGTGATAGTATCAGTAACATGCTGAGTATCAGGGGAGATGTGTACAGGTATGAGTGGTGTGCTCAGTAACAGTACTGTGTACCTGTGATAGTATCAGTAGTATGCTGAGTATCAGGGCAGATGTGTACAGATATGAGCGGTGTGCTCAGTAACAGTACTGTGTACCTGTGATAGTATCAGTAACATGCTGAGTATCAGGGCAGATGTGTACAGGTATGAGCGGTGTGCTCAGTAACAGTACTGTGTACCTGTGATAGTATCAGTAGTATGCTGAGTATCAGGGGAGATGTGTACAGGTATGAGCGGTGTGCTCAGTAACAGTACTGTGTACCTGTGATAGTATCAGTAACATGCTGAGTATCAGGGCAGATGTGTACAGGTATGAGCGGTGTGCTCAGTAACAGTACTGTGTACCTGTGATAGTATCAGTAACATGCTGAGTATCAGGCAGATGTGTACAGGTATGAGCGGTGTGCTCAGTAACAGTACTGTGTACCTGTGATAGTATCAGTAACATGCTGAGTATCAGGGCAGATGTGTACAGGTATGAGCGGTGTGCTCAGTAACAGTACTGTGTACCTGTGATAGTATCAGTAACAAGCTGAGTAACAGGGCAGATGTGTACAGGTATGAGCGGTGTGCTCAGTAACAGTACTGTGTACCTGTGATAGTATCAGTAGTATGCTGAGTATCAGGCAGATGTGTACAGGTATGAGCGGTGTGCTCAGTAACAGTACTGTGTACCTGTGATAGTATCAGTAACATGCTGAGTGTCAGGGGAGATGTGTACAGGTATGAGTGGTGTGCTCAGAAACAGTTCTGTGTACCTGTGATAGTATCAGTAGTATGCTGAGTATCAGGCAGATGTGTACAGGTATGAGCGGTGTGCTCAGTAACAGTACTGTGTACCTGTGATAGTATCAGTAACATGCTGAGTATCAGGGCAGATGTGTACAGGTATGAGCGGTGTGCTCAGTAACAGTACTGTGTACCTGTGATAGTATCAGTAACATGCTGAGTATCAGGGCAGATGTGTACAGGTATGAGTGGTGTGCTCAGTAACAGTACTGTGTACCTGTGATAGTATTAGTAGCATGCTGTGTATCAGGGGAGATGTGTACAGGTATGAGTGGTGTGCTCAGTAACAGTACTGTGTACCTGTGATAGTATCAGTAACATGCTGAGTATCAGGGCAGACGTGTACAGGTATGAGTGGTGTGCTCAGTAACAGTACTGTGTACCTGTGATAGTATCAGTAACATGCTGAGTATCAGGGGAGATGTGTACAGGTATGAGTGGTGTGCTCAGTAACAGTACTGTGTACCTGTGATAGTATCAGTAGTATGCTGAGTATCAGGGCAGATGTGTACAGATATGAGCGGTGTGCTCAGTAACAGTACTGTGTACCTGTGATAGTATCAGTAACATGCTGAGTATCAGGGCAGATGTGTACAGGTATGAGCGGTGTGCTCAGTAACAGTACTGTGTACCTGTGATAGTATCAGTAGTATGCTGAGTATCAGGGGAGATGTGTACAGGTATGAGCGGTGTGCTCAGTAACAGTACTGTGTACCTGTGATAGTATCAGTAACATGCTGAGTATCAGGGCAGATGTGTACAGGTATGAGCGGTGTGCTCAGTAACAGTACTGTGTACCTGTGATAGTATCAGTAACATGCTGAGTATCAGGCAGATGTGTACAGGTATGAGCGGTGTGCTCAGTAACAGTACTGTGTACCTGTGATAGTATCAGTAACATGCTGAGTATCAGGGCAGATGTGTACAGGTATGAGCGGTGTGCTCAGTAACAGTACTGTGTACCTGTGATAGTATCAGTAACAAGCTGAGTAACAGGGCAGATGTGTACAGGTATGAGCGGTGTGCTCAGTAACAGTACTGTGTACCTGTGATAGTATCAGTAGTATGCTGAGTATCAGGCAGATGTGTACAGGTATGAGCGGTGTGCTCAGTAACAGTACTGTGTACCTGTGATAGTATCAGTAACATGCTGAGTGTCAGGGGAGATGTGTACAGGTATGAGTGGTGTGCTCAGAAACAGTTCTGTGTACCTGTGATAGTATCAGTAGTATGCTGAGTATCAGGCAGATGTGTACAGGTATGAGCGGTGTGCTCAGTAACAGTACTGTGTACCTGTGATAGTATCAGTAACATGCTGAGTATCAGGGCAGATGTGTACAGGTATGAGCGGTGTGCTCAGTAACAGTACTGTGTACCTGTGATAGTATCAGTAACATGCTGAGTATCAGGGCAGATGTGTACAGGTATGAGTGGTGTGCTCAGTAACAGTACTGTGTACCTGTGATAGTATTAGTAGCATGCTGTGTATCAGGGGAGATGTGTACAGGTATGAGTGGTGTGCTCAGTAACAGTACTGTGTACCTGTGATAGTATCAGTAACATGCTGAGTATCAGGGCAGATGTGTACAGGTATGAGTGGTGTGCTCAGTAACAGTACTGTGTACCTGTGATAGTATTAGTAGCATGCTGTGTATCAGGGGAGATGTGTACAGATATGAGCGGTGTGCTCTGTAACAGTACTGTGTACCTGTGATAGTATCAGTAACATGCTGAGTATCAGGGCAGATGTGTACAGATATGAGTGGTGTGCTCAGTAACAGTACTGTGTACCTGTGATAGTATCAGTAGCATGCTGTGTATCAGGGCAGATGTGTACAGGTATGAGCGGTGTGCTCAGTAACAGTACTGTGTACCTGTGATAGTATCAGTAGCATGCTGTGTATCAGGGCAGATGTGTACAGGTATGAGCGGTGTGCTCAGTAATAGTTCTGTGTACCTGTGATAGTATTAGTAACATGCTGTGTATCAGGGCAGATGTGTACAGGTATGAGCGGTGTGCTCAGTAACAGTACTGTGTACCTGTGATAGTATTAGTAACATGCTGTGTATCAGGGCAGATGTGTACAGGTATGAGTGGTGTGCTCAGTAACAGTACTGTATACATGTGATAGTAATGGTAGCATGCTGAGTATCAGGGCAGATGTGTACAGGTATGAGCGGTGTGCTCAGTAATAGTACTGTGTACCTGTGATAGTAATGGTAGCATGCTGAGTATCAGGGCAGATGTGTACAGGTATGAGCGGTGTGCTCAGTAATAGTACTGTGTACCTGTGATAGTAATGGTAGCATGCTGAGTATCAGGGCAGATGTGTACAGGTATGAGCGGAGTGCTCAGTAACAGTACTGTGTACCTGTGATAGTATCAGTAGCATGCTGAGTATCAGGGCAGATGTGTACAGGTATGAGTGGTGTGCTCAGTAATAGTTCTGTGTACCTGTGATAGTATCAGTAGTATGCTGAGTATCAGGCAGATGTGTACAGGTATGAGCGGTGTGCTCAGTAATAGTTCTGTGTACCTGTGATAGTATCAGTAGTATGCTGAGTATCAGGCAGATGTGTACAGGTATGAGCGGTGTGCTCAGTAACAGTACTGTGTACCTGTGATAGTAATGGTAGCATGCTGAGTATCAGGGGAGATGTGTACAGGTATGAGTGGTGTGCTCAGTAACAGTTCTGTGTACCTGTGATAGTAATGGTAGCATGCTGAGTATCAGGGCAGATGTGTACAGGTATGAGTGGTGTGCTCAGTAACAGTACTGTGTACCTGTGATAGTATCAGTAGTATGCTGAGTATCAGGGCAGATGTGTACAGGTATGACCGGTGTGCTCAGTAACAGTACTGTGTACCTGTGATAGTATTAGTAACATGCTGAGTATCAAGCAGATGTGTACAGGTATGAGCGGTGTGCTCAGTAACAGTACTGTGTACCTGTGATAGTATCAGTAACATGCTGTGTATCAGGGCAGATGTGTACAGGTATGAGTGGTGTGCTCAGTAACAGTACTGTGTACCTGTGATAGTATCAGTAGCATTCTGAGAATCAGGGCAGATGTGTACAGGTATGAGTGGTGTGCTCAGTAACAGTACTGTGTACCTGTGATAGTATCAGTAGCATGCTGTGTATCAGGGCAGATGTGTACAGGTATGAGTGGTGTGCTCAGTAACAGTACTGTGTACCTGTGATAGTATCAGTAGCATGCTGAGTATCAGGGCAGATGTGTACAGGTATGAGTGGTGTGCTCAGTAACAGTACTGTGTACCTGTGATAGTATCAGTAACATGCTGAGTATCAGGGCAGATGTGTACAGGTATGAGTGGTGCGCTCAGTAATAGTACTGTGTACCTGTGATAGTATCAGTAACATGCTGAGTATCAGGGGAGATGTGTACAGGTATGAGTGGTGTGCTCAGTAACAGTACTGTGTACCTGTGATAGTATCAGTAGCATGCTGAGTATCAGGGCAGATGTGTACAGGTATGAGCGGTGTGCTCAGTAACAGTACTGTGTACCTATGATAGTATCAGTAACATGCTGAGTATCAGGGGAGATGTGTACAGGTATGAGTGGTGTGCTCAGTAACAGTACTGTGTACCTGTGATAGTATCAGTAGTATGCTGAGTATCAGGGGAGATGTGTACAGGTATGAGCGGTGTGCTCAGTAACAGTTCTGTGTACCTGTGATAGTATCAGTAACATGCTGAGTATCAGGGCAGATGTGTACAGGTATGAGTGGTGTGCTCAGTAATAGTACTGTGTACCTGTGATAGTATCAGTAACATGCTGAGTCTCAGGGCAGATGTGTACAGGTATGAGTGGTGTGCTCAGTAATAGTACTGTGTACCTGTGATAGTATCAGTAGCATGCTGAGTATCAGGGGAGATGTGTACAGGTATGAGTGGTGTGCTCAGTAACAGTACTGTGTACCTGTGATAGTATCAGTAGCATGCTGAGTATCAGGGGAGATGTGTACAGGTATGAGTGGTGTGCTCAGTAACAGTACTGTGTACCTGTGATAGTATCAGTAACATGCTGAGTATCATGGAGATGTGTACAGGTATGAGCGGTGTGCTCAGTAACAGTACTGTGTACCTGTGATAGTATCAGTAGCATGCTGCATATCAGGGCAGATGTGTACAGGTATGAGTGGTGTGCTCAGTAACAGTACTGTGTACCTGTGATAGTATCAGTAGCATGCTGAGTATCAGGGCAGATGTGTACAGGTATGAGTGGTGTGCTCAGTAACAGTTCTGTGTACCTGTGATAGTATCAGTAACATGCTGAGTATCAGGGCAGATGTGTACAGGTATGAGCGGTGTGCTCAGTAATAGTACTGTGTACCTGTGATATTATCAGTAACATGCTGAGTATCAGGGCAGATGTGTACAGGTATGAGTGGTGTGCTCAGTAATAGTACTGTGTACCTGTGATAGTATCAGTAACATGCTGAGTCTCAGGGCAGATGTGTACAGGTATGAGTGGTGTGCTCAGTAACAGTACTGTGTACCTGTGATAGTATCAGTAACATGCTGAGTGTCAGGGCAGATGTGTACAGGTATGAGCGGTGTGCTCAGTAACAGTTCTGTGTACCTGTGATAGTATCAGTAACATGCTGAGTATCAGGGCAGATGTGTACAGGTATGAGTGGTGTGCTCAGTAATAGTACTGTGTACCTGTGATAGTATCAGTAACATGCTGAGTATCAGGGCAGATGTGTACAGGTATGAGTGGTGTGCTCAGTAATAGTACTGTGTACCTGTAATAGTATCAGTAACATGCTGAGTATCAGGGGAGATGTGTACAGGTATGAGTGGTGTGCTCAGTAACAGTACTGTGTACCTGTGATAGTAATGGTAGCCTGCTGAGTATCAGGGCAGATGTGTACAGATATGAGCGGTGTGCTCAGTAACAGTACTGTGTACCTATGATAGTATCAGTAACATGCTGAGTATCAGGGGAGATGTGTACAGGTATGAGTGGTGTGCTCAGTAACAGTACTGTGTACCTGTGATAGTATCAGTAGTATGCTAAGTATCAGGGGAGATGTGTACAGGTATGAGCGGTGTGCTCAGTAACAGTTCTGTGTACCTGTGATAGTATCAGTAACATGCTGAGTATCAGGGCAGATGTGTACAGGTATGAGTGGTGTGCTCAGTAATAGTACTGTGTACCTGTGATAGTATCAGTAACATGCTGAGTCTCAGGGCAGATGTGTACAGGTATGAGTGGTGTGCTCAGTAATAGTACTGTGTACCTGTGATAGTATCAGTAGCATGCTGAGTATCAGGGCAGATGTGTACAGGTATGAGCGGTGTGCTCAGTAACAGTACTGTGTACCTGTGATAGTATCAGTAGCATGCTGAGTATCAGGGGAGATGTGTACAGGTATGAGTGGTGTGCTCAGTAACAGTACTGTGTACCTGTGATAGTATCAGTAACATGCTGAGTATCAGGGCAGATGTGTACAGGTATGAGTGGTGTGCTCAGTAACAGTACTGTGTACCTGTGATAGTATCAGTAACATGCTGAGTATCAGGCAGATGTGTACAGGTATGAGCGGTGTGCTCAGTAACAGTTCTGTGTACCTGTGATAGTATCAGTAACATGCTGAGTATCAGGGCAGATGTGTACAGGTATGAGTGGTGTGCTCAGTAATAGTACTGTGTACCTGTGATAGTATCAGTAACATGCTGAGTGTCAGGGGAGATGTGTACAGGTATGAGTGGTGTGCTCAGTAATAGTACTGTGTACCTGTGATAGTATCAGTAGTATGCTGAGTGTCAGGGGAGATGTGTACAGGTATGAGCGGTGTGCTCAGTAACAGTTCTGTGTACCTGTGATAGTATCAGTAACATGCTGAGTATTAGGGCAGATGTGTACAGGTATGAGTGGTGTGCTCAGTAACAGTACTGTGTACCTGTGATAGTATCAGAAGCATGCTGAGTATCAGGGGAGATGTGTACAGGTATGAGTGGTGTGCTCAGTAACAGTTCTGTGTACCTGTGATAGTATCAGTAGTATGCTGAGTATCAGGCAGATGTGTACAGGTATGAGTGGTGTGCTCAGTAACAGTACTGTGTACCTGTGATGGTATCAGTAGCATGCTGAGTATCAGGGCAGATGTGTACAGGTATGAGCGGTGTGCTCAGTAACAGTACTGTGTACCTGTGATAGTATCAGTAGCATGCTGTGTATCAGGGCAGATGTGTACAGGTATGAGCGGTGTGCTCAGTAACAGTACTGTGTACCTGTGATAGTATCAGTAACAAGCTGAGTAACAGGGCAGATGTGTACAGGTATGAGCGGTGTGCTCAGTAATAGCTCTGTGTACCTGTGATAGTATCAGTAGCATGCTGTGTATCAGGGCAGATGTGTACAGGTATGAGCGGTGTGCTCAGTAACAGTACTGTGTACCTGTGATAGTATCAGTAACAAGCTGAGTAACAGGGCAGATGTGTACAGGTATGAGCGGAGTGCTCAGTAATAGTTCTGTGTACCTGTGACAGTATCAGTAGCATGCTGAGTGTCAGGGGAGATGTGTACAGGTATGAGTGGTGTGCTCAGTAACAGTACTGTGTACCTGTGATAGTATCAGTAACATGCTGAGTATCAGGGCAGACGTGTACAGGTATGAGTGGTGTGCTCAGTAACAGTACTGTGTACCTGTGATAGTATCAGTAACATGCTGAGTATCAGGGGAGATGTGTACAGGTATGAGTGGTGTGCTCAGTAACAGTACTGTGTACCTGTGATAGTATCAGTAGTATGCTGAGTATCAGGGCAGATGTGTACAGATATGAGCGGTGTGCTCAGTAACAGTACTGTGTACCTGTGATAGTATCAGTAACATGCTGAGTATCAGGGCAGATGTGTACAGGTATGAGCGGTGTGCTCAGTAACAGTACTGTGTACCTGTGATAGTATCAGTAGTATGCTGAGTATCAGGGGAGATGTGTACAGGTATGAGCGGTGTGCTCAGTAACAGTACTGTGTACCTGTGATAGTATCAGTAACATGCTGAGTATCAGGGCAGATGTGTACAGGTATGAGCGGTGTGCTCAGTAACAGTACTGTGTACCTGTGATAGTATCAGTAACATGCTGAGTATCAGGCAGATGTGTACAGGTATGAGCGGTGTGCTCAGTAACAGTACTGTGTACCTGTGATAGTATCAGTAACATGCTGAGTATCAGGGCAGATGTGTACAGGTATGAGCGGTGTGCTCAGTAACAGTACTGTGTACCTGTGATAGTATCAGTAACAAGCTGAGTAACAGGGCAGATGTGTACAGGTATGAGCGGTGTGCTCAGTAACAGTACTGTGTACCTGTGATAGTATCAGTAGTATGCTGAGTATCAGGCAGATGTGTACAGGTATGAGCGGTGTGCTCAGTAACAGTACTGTGTACCTGTGATAGTATCAGTAACATGCTGAGTGTCAGGGGAGATGTGTACAGGTATGAGTGGTGTGCTCAGAAACAGTTCTGTGTACCTGTGATAGTATCAGTAGTATGCTGAGTATCAGGCAGATGTGTACAGGTATGAGCGGTGTGCTCAGTAACAGTACTGTGTACCTGTGATAGTATCAGTAACATGCTGAGTATCAGGGCAGATGTGTACAGGTATGAGTGGTGTGCTCAGTAACAGTACTGTGTACCTGTGATAGTATTAGTAGCATGCTGTGTATCAGGGGAGATGTGTACAGGTATGAGTGGTGTGCTCAGTAACAGTACTGTGTACCTGTGATAGTATCAGTAACATGCTGAGTATCAGGGCAGATGTGTACAGGTATGAGTGGTGTGCTCAGTAACAGTACTGTGTACCTGTGATAGTATTAGTAGCATGCTGTGTATCAGGGGAGATGTGTACAGATATGAGCGGTGTGCTCTGTAACAGTACTGTGTACCTGTGATAGTATCAGTAACATGCTGAGTATCAGGGCAGATGTGTACAGATATGAGTGGTGTGCTCAGTAACAGTACTGTGTACCTGTGATAGTATCAGTAGCATGCTGTGTATCAGGGCAGATGTGTACAGGTATGAGCGGTGTGCTCAGTAACAGTACTGTGTACCTGTGATAGTATCAGTAGCATGCTGTGTATCAGGGCAGATGTGTACAGGTATGAGCGGTGTGCTCAGTAATAGTTCTGTGTACCTGTGATAGTATTAGTAACATGCTGTGTATCAGGGCAGATGTGTACAGGTATGAGCGGTGTGCTCAGTAACAGTACTGTGTACCTGTGATAGTATTAGTAACATGCTGTGTATCAGGGCAGATGTGTACAGGTATGAGTGGTGTGCTCAGTAACAGTACTGTATACATGTGATAGTAATGGTAGCATGCTGAGTATCAGGGCAGATGTGTACAGGTATGAGCGGTGTGCTCAGTAATAGTACTGTGTACCTGTGATAGTAATGGTAGCATGCTGAGTATCAGGGCAGATGTGTACAGGTATGAGCGGTGTGCTCAGTAATAGTACTGTGTACCTGTGATAGTAATGGTAGCATGCTGAGTATCAGGGCAGATGTGTACAGGTATGAGCGGTGTGCTCAGTAATAGTACTGTGTACCTGTGATAGTAATGGTAGCATGCTGAGTATCAGGGCAGATGTGTACAGGTATGAGCGGAGTGCTCAGTAACAGTACTGTGTACCTGTGATAGTATCAGTAGCATGCTGAGTATCAGGGCAGATGTGTACAGGTATGAGTGGTGTGCTCAGTAATAGTTCTGTGTACCTGTGATAGTATCAGTAGTATGCTGAGTATCAGGCAGATGTGTACAGGTATGAGCGGTGTGCTCAGTAATAGTTCTGTGTACCTGTGATAGTATCAGTAGTATGCTGAGTATCAGGCAGATGTGTACAGGTATGAGCGGTGTGCTCAGTAACAGTACTGTGTACCTGTGATAGTAATGGTAGCATGCTGAGTATCAGGGGAGATGTGTACAGGTATGAGTGGTGTGCTCAGTAACAGTTCTGTGTACCTGTGATAGTAATGGTAGCATGCTGAGTATCAGGGCAGATGTGTACAGGTATGAGTGGTGTGCTCAGTAACAGTACTGTGTACCTGTGATAGTATCAGTAGTATGCTGAGTATCAGGGCAGATGTGTACAGGTATGACCGGTGTGCTCAGTAACAGTACTGTGTACCTGTGATAGTATTAGTAACATGCTGAGTATCAAGCAGATGTGTACAGGTATGAGCGGTGTGCTCAGTAACAGTACTGTGTACCTGTGATAGTATCAGTAACATGCTGTGTATCAGGGCAGATGTGTACAGGTATGAGTGGTGTGCTCAGTAACAGTACTGTGTACCTGTGATAGTATCAGTAGCATTCTGAGAATCAGGGCAGATGTGTACAGGTATGAGTGGTGTGCTCAGTAACAGTACTGTGTACCTGTGATAGTATCAGTAGCATGCTGTGTATCAGGGCAGATGTGTACAGGTATGAGTGGTGTGCTCAGTAACAGTACTGTGTACCTGTGATAGTATCAGTAGCATGCTGAGTATCAGGGCAGATGTGTACAGGTATGAGCGGTGTGCTCAGTAACAGTACTGTGTACCTGTGATAGTAATGGTAGCCTGCTGAGTATCAGGGCAGATGTGTACAGATATGAGCGGTGTGCTCAGTAACAGTACTGTGTACCTGTGATAGTATCAGTAACATGCTGAGTATCAGGGCAGATGTGTACAGGTATGAGTGGTGTGCTCAGTAACAGTACTGTGTACCTGTGATAGTATCAGTAACATGCTGAGTATCAGGGGAGATGTGTACAGGTATGAGCGGTGTGCTCAGTAACAGTTCTGTGTACCTGTGATAGTATCAGTAACATGCTGAGTATCAGGGCAGATGTGTACAGGTATGAGTGGTGTGCTCAGTAATAGTACTGTGTACCTGTGATAGTATCAGTAACATGCTGAGTATCAGGGGAGATGTGTACAGGTATGAGCGGTGTGCTCAGTAACAGTTCTGTGTACCTGTGATAGTATCAGTAACATGCTGAGTATCAGGGCAGATGTGTACAGGTATGAGTGGTGCGCTCAGTAATAGTACTGTGTACCTGTGATAGTATCAGTAACATGCTGAGTATCAGGGGAGATGTGTACAGGTATGAGTGGTGTGCTCAGTAACAGTACTGTGTACCTGTGATAGTATCAGTAGCATGCTGAGTATCAGGGCAGATGTGTACAGGTATGAGCGGTGTGCTCAGTAACAGTACTGTGTACCTATGATAGTATCAGTAACATGCTGAGTATCAGGGGAGATGTGTACAGGTATGAGTGGTGTGCTCAGTAACAGTACTGTGTACCTGTGATAGTATCAGTAGTATGCTGAGTATCAGGGGAGATGTGTACAGGTATGAGCGGTGTGCTCAGTAACAGTTCTGTGTACCTGTGATAGTATCAGTAACATGCTGAGTATCAGGGCAGATGTGTACAGGTATGAGTGGTGTGCTCAGTAATAGTACTGTGTACCTGTGATAGTATCAGTAACATGCTGAGTATCAGGGCAGATGTGTACAGGTATGAGTGGTGTGCTCAGTAATAGTACTGTGTACCTGTGATAGTATCAGTAGCATGCTGAGTATCAGGGGAGATGTGTACAGGTATGAGTGGTGTGCTCAGTAACAGTACTGTGTACCTGTGATAGTATCAGTAGCATGCTGAGTATCAGGGGAGATGTGTACAGGTATGAGTGGTGTGCTCAGTAACAGTACTGTGTACCTGTGATAGTATCAGTAACATGCTGAGTATCATGGAGATGTGTACAGGTATGAGCGGTGTGCTCAGTAACAGTACTGTGTACCTGTGATAGTATCAGTAGCATGCTGCATATCAGGGCAGATGTGTACAGGTATGAGTGGTGTGCTCAGTAACAGTACTGTGTACCTGTGATAGTATCAGTAGCATGCTGAGTATCAGGGCAGATGTGTACAGGTATGAGTGGTGTGCTCAGTAACAGTTCTGTGTACCTGTGATAGTATCAGTAACATGCTGAGTATCAGGGCAGATGTGTACAGGTATGAGCGGTGTGCTCAGTAATAGTACTGTGTACCTGTGATATTATCAGTAACATGCTGAGTATCAGGGCAGATGTGTACAGGTATGAGTGGTGTGCTCAGTAATAGTACTGTGTACCTGTGATAGTATCAGTAGCATGCTGAGTATCAGGGGAGATGTGTACAGGTATGAGTGGTGTGCTCAGTAACAGTACTGTGTACCTGTGATAGTATCAGTAGCATGCTGAGTATCAGGGGAGATGTGTACAGGTATGAGTGGTGTGCTCAGTAACAGTACTGTGTACCTGTGATAGTATCAGTAACATGCTGAGTATCATGGAGATGTGTACAGGTATGAGCGGTGTGCTCAGTAATAGTACTGTGTACCTGTGATAGTATCAGTAACATGCTGAGTATTAGGGCAGATGTGTACAGGTATGAGTGGTGTGCTCAGTAACAGTACAGTGTACCTGTGATAGTATCAGTAGCATGCTGAGTATCAGGGCAGATGTGTACAGGTATGAGCGGTGTGCTCAGTAACAGTACTGTGTACCTGTGATAGTATCAGTAACATGCTGAGTATCAGGGCAGATGTGTACAGGTATGAGCGGTGTGCTCAGTAACAGTTCTGTGTACCTGTGATAGTATCAGTAACATGCTGAGTATCAGGGCAGATGTGTACAGGTATGAGTGGTGTGCTCAGTAATAGTACTGTGTACCTGTGATAGTATCAGTAACATGCTAAGTATCAGGGGAGATGTGTACAGGTATGAGCGGTGTGCTCAGTAACAGTTCTGTGTACCTGTGACAGTATCAGTAACATGCTGAGTATCAGGGCAGATGTGTACAGGTATGAGTGGTGTGCTCAGTAATAGTACTGTGTACCTGTGATAGTATCAGTAACATGCTGAGTATCAGGGGAGATGTGTACAGGTATGAGTGGTGTGCTCAGTAACAGTACTGTGTACCTATGATAGTATCAGTAACATGCTGAGTATCAGGGGAGATGTGTACAGGTATGAGTGGTGTGCTCAGTAACAGTACTGTGTACCTGTGATAGTATCAGTAGTATGCTGAGTATCAGGGGAGATGTGTACAGGTATGAGCGGTGTGCTCAGTAACAGTTCTGTGTACCTGTGATAGTATCAGTAACATGCTGAGTATCAGGGCAGATGTGTACAGGTATGAGTGGTGTGCTCAGTAATAGTACTGTGTACCTGTGATAGTATCAGTAACATGCTGAGTCTCAGGGCAGATGTGTACAGGTATGAGTGGTGTGCTCAGTAACAGTACTGTGTACCTGTGATAGTATCAGTAGCATGCTGAGTATCAGGGGAGATGTGTACAGGTATGAGTGGTGTGCTCAGTAACAGTACTGTGTACCTGTGATAGTATCAGTAACATGCTGAGTATCATGGAGATGTGTACAGGTATGAGCGGTGTGCTCAGTAACAGTACTGTGTACCTGTGATAGTATCAGTAGCATGCTGCATATCAGGGCAGATGTGTACAGGTATGAGTGGTGTGCTTAGTAACAGTACTGTGTACCTGTGATAGTATCAGTAGCATGCTGAGTATCAGGGCAGATGTGTACAGGTATGAGTGGTGTGCTCAGTAACAGTTCTGTGTACCTGTGATAGTATCAGTAACATGCTGAGTATCAGGGCAGATGTGTACAGGTATGAGCGGTGTGCTCAGTAATAGTACTGTGTACCTGTGATAGTATCAGTAACATGCTGAGTATTAGGGCAGATGTGTACAGGTATGAGTGGTGTGCTCAGTAACAGTTCTGTGTACCTGTGATAGTATCAGTAGCATGCTGAGTATCAGGGCAGATGTGTACAGGTATGAGCGGTGTGCTCAGTAACAGTACTGTGTACCTGTGATAGTATCAGTAACATGCTGAGTATCAGGGCAGATGTGTACAGGTATGAGTGGTGTGCTCAGTAACAGTACTGTGTACCTGTGATAGTATCAGTAGTATGCTGAGTATCAGGCAGATGTGTACAGGTATGAGCGGTGTGCTCAGTAACAGTACTGTGTACCTGTGATAGTATCAGTAGCATGCTGAGTATCAGGGCAGATGTGTACAGGTATGAGCGGTGTGCTCAGTAACAGTACTGTGTACCTGTGATAGTAATGGTAGCCTGCTGAGTATCAGGGCAGATGTGTACAGATATGAGCGGTGTGCTCAGTAACAGTACTGTGTACCTGTGATAGTATCAGTAACATGCTGAGTATCAGGGGAGATGTGTACAGGTATGAGTGGTGTGCTCAGTAACAGTACTGTGTACCTGTGATAGTATCAGTAACATGCTGAGTATCAGGTGAGATGTGTACAGGTATGAGCGGTGTGCTCAGTAACAGTTCTGTGTACCTGTGATAGTATCAGTAACATGCTGAGTATCAGGGCAGATGTGTACAGGTATGAGTGGTGTGCTCAGTAATAGTACTGTGTACCTGTGATAGTATCAGTAACATGCTGAGTATCAGGGGAGATGTGTACAGGTATGAGTGGTGTGCTCAGTAATAGTACTGTGTACCTGTAATAGTATCAGTAACATGCTGAGTATCAGGGGAGATGTGTACAGGTATGAGTGGTGTGCTCAGTAACAGTACTGTGTACCTGTGATAGTATCAGTAGCATGCTGAGTATCAGGGCAGATGTGTACAGGTATGAGCGGTGTGCTCAGTAACAGTACTGTGTACCTGTGATAGTAATGGTAGCCTGCTGAGTATCAGGGCAGATGTGTACAGATATGAGCGGTGTGCTCAGTAACAGTACTGTGTACCTATGATAGTATCAGTAACATGCTGAGTATCAGGGGAGATGTGTACAGGTATGAGTGGTGTGCTCAGTAACAGTACTGTGTACCTGTGATAGTATCAGTAGTATGCTGAGTATCAGGGGAGATGTGTACAGGTATGAGCGGTGTGCTCAGTAACAGTTCTGTGTACCTGTGATAGTATCAGTAACATGCTGAGTATCAGGGCAGATGTGTACAGGTATGAGTGGTGTGCTCAGTAATAGTACTGTGTACCTGTGATAGTATCAGTAACATGCTGAGTCTCAGGGCAGATGTGTACAGGTATGAGTGGTGTGCTCAGTAATAGTACTGTGTACCTGTGATAGTATCAGTAGCATGCTGAGTATCAGGGCAGATGTGTACAGGTATGAGCGGTGTGCTCAGTAACAGTACTGTGTACCTGTGATAGTATCAGTAGCATGCTGAGTATCAGGGGAGATGTGTACAGGTGTGAGTGGTGTGCTCAGTAACAGTACTGTGTACCTGTGATAGTATCAGTAACATGCTGAGTATCAGGGAGATGTGTACAGGTATGAGCGGTGTGCTCAGTAACAGTACTGTGTACCTGTGATAGTATCAGTAGCATGCTGCATATCAGGGCAGATGTGTACAGGTATGAGCGGTGTGCTCAGTAACAGTACTGTGTACCTGTGATAGTATCAGTAGCATGCTGAGTATCAGGGGAGATGTGTACAGGTATGAGTGGTGTGCTCAGTAACAGTTCTGTGTACCTGTGATAGTATCAGTAACATGCTGAGTATTAGGGCAGATGTGTACAGGTATGAGTGGTGTGCTCAGTATCAGTACTGTGTACCTGTGATAGTATCAGTAACATGCTGAGTATCAGGGGAGATGTGTACAGGTATGAGTGGTGTGCTCAGTAACAGTACTGTGTACCTGTGATAGTATCAGTAGTATGCTGAGTATCATGGGAGATGTGTACAGGTATGAGCGGTGTGCTAAGTAACAGTTCTGTGTACCTGTGATAGTATCAGTATCATGCTGAGTTTTAGGGCAGATGTGTACAGGTATGAGTGGTGTGCTCAGTAACAGTACTGTGTACCTGTGATAGTATCAGTAGTATGCTGAGTATCAGGGCAGATGTGTACAGGTATGAGTGGTGTGCTCAGTAACAGTACTGTGTACCTGTGATGGTATCAGTAGCATGCTGAGTATCAGGGCAGATGTGTACAGGTATGAGCGGTGTGCTCAGTAACAGTACTGTGTACCTGTGATAGTATCAGTAGCATGCTGTGTATCAGGGCAGATGTGTACAGGTATGAGCGGTGTGCTCAGTAACAGTACTGTGTACCTGTGATAGTATCAGTAACATGCTGAGTATCAGGGCAGATGTGTACAGGTATGAGCGGTGTGCTCAGTAATAGTTCTGTGTACCTGTGACAGTATCAGTAGCATGCTGAGTGTCAGGGGAGATGTGTACAGGTATGAGTGGTGTGCTCAGTAACAGTACTGTGTACCTGTGATAGTATCAGTAACATGCTGAGTATCAGGGCAGACGTGTACAGGTATGAGTGGTGTGCTCAGTAATAGTACTGTGTACCTGTGATAGTATCAGTAGCATGCTGTGTATCAGGGCAGACGTGTACAGGTATGAGTGGTGTGCTCAGTAATAGTACTGTGTACCTGTGATAGTATCAGTAGTATGCTGTGTATCAGGGCAGATGAGTACAGGTATGAGTGGTGTTCTCAGTAACAGTACTGTGTACCTGTGATAGTATCAGTAACATGCTGAGTATCAGGGCAGATGTGTACAGGTATGAGCGGTGTGCTCAGTAACAGTACTGTGTACCTGTGATAGTATCAGTAACATGCTGAGTGTCAGGGGAGATGTGTACAGGTATGAGTGGTGTGCTCAGTAACAGTACTGTGTACCTGTGATAGTATCAGTAACATGCTGAGTATCAGGGGAGATGTGTACAGGTATGAGTGGTGTGCTCAGTAACAGTACTGTGTACCTGTGATAGTATCAGTAGTATGCTGAGTATCAGGGGAGATGTGTACAGGTATGAGCGGTGTGCTCAGTAACAGTACTGTGTACCTGTGATAGTATCAGTAACATGCTGAGTATCAGGGCAGATGTGTACAGGTATGAGCGGTGTGCTCAGTAACAGATCTGTGTACCTGTGATAGTATCAGTAGCATGCTGAGTATCAGGGCAGATGTGTACAGGTATGAGTGGTGTGCTCAGTAACAGTTCTGTGTACCTGTGATAGTATCAGTAACATGCTGAGTATCAGGGCAGATGTGTACAGGTATGAGTGGTGTGCTCAGTAACAGTACTGTGTACCTGTGATAGTATCAGTAGTATGCGGAGTATCAGGGCAGATGTGTACAGATATGAGCGGTGTGCTCAGTAACAGTACTGTGTACCTGTGATAGTATCAGTAGTATGCTGAGTATCAGGGGATATGTGTACAGGTATGACCGGTGTGCTCAGTAACAGTACTGTGTACCTGTGATAGTATCAGTAGCATGCTGCGTATCAGGGCAGATGTGTACAGGTATGAGCGGTGTGCTCAGTAACAGTACTGTGTACCTGTGATAGTATCAGTAACATGCTGAGTATCAGGGCAGATGTGTACAGGTATGAGCGGTGTGCTCAGTAACAGTACTGTGTACCTGTGATAGTATCAGTAGTATGCTGAGTATCAGGGGAGATGTGTACAGGTATGAGCGGTGTGCTCAGTAACAGTACTGTGTACCTGTGATAGTATCAGTAGCATGCTGCGTATCAGGGCAGATGTGTACAGGTATGAGCGGTGTGCTCAGTAACAGTACTGTGTACCTGTGATAGTATCAGTAACATGCTGAGTATCAGGGCAGATGTGTACAGGTATGAGCGGTGTGCTCAGTAACAGTACTGTGTACCTGTGATAGTATCAGTAGTATGCTGAGTATCAGGGGAGATGTGTACAGGTATGAGCGGTGTGCTCAGTAACAGTACTGTGTACCTGTGATAGTATCAGTAGCATGCTGCGTATCAGGGCAGATGTGTACAGGTATGAGCGGTGTGCTCAGTAACAGTACTGTGTACCTGTGATAGTATCAGTAACATGCTGAGTATCAGGCAGATGTGTACAGGTATGAGCGGTGTGCTCAGTAACAGTACTGTGTACCTGTGATAGTATCAGTAACATGCTGAGTATCAGGGCAGATGTGTACAGGTATGAGTGGTGTGCTCAGTAACAGTACTGTGTACCTGTGATAGTATCAGTAGCATGCTGCGTATCAGGGCAGATGTGTACAGATATGAGTGGTGTGCTCAGTAACAGTACTGTGTACCTGTGATAGTATCAGTAGTATGCTGAGTATCAGGGCAGATGTGTACAGGTATGAGTGGTGTGCTCAGTAACAGTACTGTGTACCTGTGATAGTATCAGTAACAAGCTGAGTATCAGGGCAGATGTGTACAGGTATGAGCGGTGTGCTCAGTAACAGTACTGTGTACCTGTGATAGTATCAGTAACAAGCTGAGTATCAGGGCAGATGTGTACAGGTATGAGCGGTGTGCTCAGTAACAGTACTGTGTACCTGTGATAGTATCAGTAACATGCTGAGTATCAGGCAGATGTGTACAGGTATGAGCGGTGTGCTCAGTAACAGTACTGTGTACCTGTGATAGTATCAGTAGTATGCTGAGTATCAGGCAGATGTGTACAGGTATGAGCGGTGTGCTCAGTAACAGTACTGTGTACCTGTGATAGTATCAGTAACAAGCTGAGTGTCAGGGGAGATGTGTACAGGTATGAGTGGTGTGCTCAGTAACAGTACTGTGTACCTGTGATAGTATCAGTAGCATGCCGAGTATCAGGGGAGATGTGTACAGGTATGAGTGGTGTGCTCAGTAACAGTACTGTGTACCTGTGATAGTATCAGTAACATGCTGAGTATCAGGGGAGATGTGTACAGGTATGAGCGGTGTGCTCAGTAACAGTTCTGTGTACCTGTGATAGTATCAGTAACATGCTGAGTATCAGGGCAGATGTGTACAGGTATGAGTGGTGTGCTCAGTAATAGTACTGTGTACCTGTGATAGTATCAGTAACATGCTGAGTATCAGGGGAGATGTGTACAGGTATGAGTGGTGTGCTCAGTAATAGTACTGTGTACCTGTAATAGTATCAGTAACATGCTGAGTATCAGGGGAGATGTGTACAGGTATGAGTGGTGTGCTCAGTAACAGTACTGTGTACCTGTGATAGTATCAGTAGCATGCTGAGTATCAGGGCAGATGTGTACAGGTATGAGCGGTGTGCTCAGTAACAGTACTGTGTACCTGTGATAGTAATGGTAGCCTGCTGAGTATCAGGGCAGATGTGTACAGATATGAGCGGTGTGCTCAGTAACAGTACTGTGTACCTATGATAGTATCAGTAACATGCTGAGTATCAGGGGAGATGTGTACAGGTATGAGTGGTGTGCTCAGTAACAGTACTGTGTACCTGTGATAGTATCAGTAGTATGCTGAGTATCAGGGGAGATGTGTACAGGTATGAGCGGTGTGCTCAGTAACAGTTCTGTGTACCTGTGATAGTATCAGTAACATGCTGAGTATCAGGGCAGATGTGTACAGGTATGAGTGGTGTGCTCAGTAATAGTACTGTGTACCTGTGATAGTATCAGTAACATGCTGAGTCTCAGGGCAGATGTGTACAGGTATGAGTGGTGTGCTCAGTAATAGTACTGTGTACCTGTGATAGTATCAGTAGCATGCTGAGTATCAGGGCAGATGTGTACAGGTATGAGCGGTGTGCTCAGTAACAGTACTGTGTACCTGTGATAGTATCAGTAGCATGCTGAGTATCAGGGGAGATGTGTACAGGTGTGAGTGGTGTGCTCAGTAACAGTACTGTGTACCTGTGATAGTATCAGTAACATGCTGAGTATCAGGGAGATGTGTACAGGTATGAGCGGTGTGCTCAGTAACAGTACTGTGTACCTGTGATAGTATCAGTAACATGCTGAGTATCAGGGCAGATGTGTACAGGTATGAGCGGTGTGCTCAGTAACAGTTCTGTGTACCTGTGATAGTATCAGTAGCATGCTGCATATCAGGGCAGATGTGTACAGGTATGAGTGGTGTGCTCAGTAATAGTACTGTGTACCTGTGATAGTATCAGTAGCATGCTGCATATCAGGGCAGATGTGTACAGGTATGAGTGGTGTGCTCAGTAACAGTTCTGTGTACCTGTGATAGTATCAGTAGTATGCTGAGTAACAGGGCAGATGTGTACAGGTATGAGCGGTGTGCTCAGTAACAGTACTGTGTACCTGTGATAGTATCAGTAGCATGCTGAGTATCAGGGGAGATGTGTACAGGTATGAGTGGTGTGCTCAGTAACAGTTCTGTGTACCTGTGATAGTATCAGTAACATGCTGAGTATTAGGGCAGATGTGTACAGGTATGAGTGGTGTGCTCAGTATCAGTACTGTGTACCTGTGATAGTATCAGTAACATGCTGAGTATCAGGGGAGATGTGTACAGGTATGAGTGGTGTGCTCAGTAACAGTACTGTGTACCTGTGATAGTATCAGTAGTATGCTGAGTATCAGGGGAGATGTGTACAGGTATGAGCAGTGTGCTCAGTAACAGTTCTGTGTACCTGTGATAGTATCAGTAACATGCTGAGTTTTAGGGCAGATGTGTACAGGTATGAGTGGTGTGCTCAGTAACAGTACTGTGTACCTGTGATAGTATCAGTAGCATGCTGAGTATCAGGGGAGATGTGTACAGGTATGAGTGGTGTGCTCAGTAACAGTTCTGTGTACCTGTGATAGTATCAGTAGTATGCTGAGTATCAGGCAGATGTGTACAGGTATGAGTGGTGTGCTCAGTAACAGTACTGTGTACCTGTGATAGTATCAGTAGTATGCTGAGTATCAGGGCAGATGTGTACAGGTATGAGTGGTGTGCTCAGTAACAGTACTGTGTACCTGTGATGGTATCAGTAGCATGCTGAGTATCAGGGCAGATGTGTACAGGTATGAGCGGTGTGCTCAGTAACAGTACTGTGTACCTGTGATAGTATCAGTAGCATGCTGTGTATCAGGGCAGATGTGTACAGGTATGAGCGGTGTGCTCAGTAACAGTACTGTGTACCTGTGATAGTATCAGTAACAAGCTGAGTAACAGGGCAGATGTGTACAGGTATGAGCGGAGTGCTCAGTAATAGTTGTGTGTACCTGTGATAGTATCAGTAGTATGCTGAGTATCAGGGGAGATGTGTACAGGTATGAGTGGTGTGCTCAGTAACAGTACTGTGTACCTGTGATAGTATCAGTAACATGCTGAGTATCAGGGCAGACGTGTACAGGTATGAGTGGTGTGCTCAGTAACAGTACTGTGTACCTGTGATAGTATCAGTAGTATGCTGAGTATCAGGGCAGATGTGTACAGGTATGAGTGGTGTGCTCAGTAACAGTACTGTGTACCTGTGATGGTATCAGTAGCATGCTGAGTATCAGGGCAGATGTGTACAGGTATGAGCGGTGTGCTCAGTAACAGTACTGTGTACCTGTGATAGTATCAGTAGCATGCTGTGTATCAGGGCAGATGTGTACAGGTATGAGCGGTGTGCTCAGTAACGGTACTGTGTACCTGTGATAGTATCAGTAACAAGCTGAGTAACAGGGCAGATGTGTACAGGTATGAGCGGAGTGCTCAGTAATAGTACTGTGTACCTGTGATAGTATCAGTAGTATGCTGAGTATCAGGGGAGATGTGTACAGGTATGAGTGGTGTGCTCAGTAACAGTACTGTGTACCTGTGATAGTATCAGTAACATGCTGAGTATCAGGGCAGACGTGTACAGGTATGAGTGGTGTGCTCAGTAACAGTACTGTGTACCTGTGATAGTATCAGTAGCATGCTGAGTATCAGGGCAGATGTGTACAGGTATGAGTGGTGTGCTCAGTAACAGTACTGTGTACCTGTGATAGTATCAGTAGCATGCTGAGTATCAGGGCAGATGTGTACAGGTATGAGTGGTGTGCTCAGTAACAGTACTGTGTACCTGTGATAGTATCAGTAACATGCTGAGTATCAGGGCAGACGTGTACAGGTATGAGTGGTGTGCTCAGTAACAGTACTGTGTACCTGTGATAGTATCAGTAACATGCTGAGTATCAGGGCAGATGTGTACAGGTATGAGTGGTGTGCTCAGTAACAGTACTGTGTACCTGTGATAGTATCAGTAACATGCTGAGTATCAGGGCAGATGTGTACAGGTATGAGTGGTGTGCTCAGTAATAGTACTGTGTACCTGTGATAGTATCAGTAGCATGCTGAGTATCAGGCAGATGTGTACAGGTATGAGTGGTGTGCTCAGTAACAGTACTGTGTACCTGTGATAGTATCAGTAGTATGCTGAGTATCAGGGGAGATGTGTACAGGTATGAGCGGTGTGCTCAGTAACAGTACTGTGTACCTGTGATAGTATCAGTAACATGCTGAGTATCAGGGCAGATGTGTACAGGTATGAGCGGTGTGCTCAGTAACAGTACTGTGTACCTGTGATAGTATCAGTAACATGCTGAGTATCAGGGGAGATGTGTACAGGTATGAGTGGTGTGCTCAGTAACAGTACTGTGTACCTGTGATAGTATCAGTAGTATGCGGAGTATCAGGGCAGATGTGTACAGATATGAGCGGTGTGCTCAGTAACAGTACTGTGTACCTGTGATAGTATCAGTAACATGCTGAGTATCAGGGCAGATGTGTACAGGTATGAGCGGTGTGCTCAGTAACAGTACTGTGTACCTGTGATAGTATCAGTAGTATGCTGAGTATCAGGGGAGATGTGTACAGGTATGAGCGGTGTGCTCAGTAACAGTACTGTGTACCTGTGATAGTATCAGTAGCATGCTGCGTATCAGGGCAGATGTGTACAGGTATGAGCGGTGTGCTCAGTAACAGTACTGTGTACCTGTGATAGTATCAGTAACATGCTGAGTATCAGGGCAGATGTGTACAGGTATGAGCGGTGTGCTCAGTAACAGTACTGTGTACCTGTGATAGTATCAGTAGTATGCTGAGTATCAGGCAGATGTGTACAGGTATGAGTGGTGTGCTCAGTAACAGTACTGTGTACCTGTGATAGTATCAGTAGTATGCTGAGTATCAGGGCAGATGTGTACAGGTATGAGCGGTGTGCTCAGTAACAGTACTGTGTACCTGTGATAGTATCAGTAACATGCTGAGTATCAGGGCAGATGTGTACAGGTATGAGTGGTGTGCTCAGTAACAGTACTGTGTACCTGTGATAGTATAAGTAGCATGCTGCGTATCAGGGCAGATGTGTACAGGTATGAGCGGTGTGCTCAGTAACAGTACTGTGTACCTGTGATAGTATCAGTAGTATGCTGAGTATCAGGCAGATGTGTACAGGTATGAGCGGTGTGCTCAGTAACAGTACTGTGTACCTGTGATAGTATCAGTAACAAGCTGAGTGTCAGGGGAGATGTGTACAGGTATGAGTGGTGTGCTCAGTAACAGTACTGTGTACCTGTGATAGTATCAGTAGCATGCTGCGTATCAGGGCAGATGTGTACAGGTATGAGCGGTGTGCTCAGTAACAGTACTGTGTACCTGTGATAGTATCAGTAACAAGCTGAGTAACAGGGCAGATGTGTACAGGTATGAGCGGTGTGCTCAGTAACAGTACTGTGTACCTGTGATAGTATCAGTAGTATGCTGAGTATCAGGGCAGATGTGTACAGGTATGAGTGGTGTGCTCAGTAACAGTACTGTGTACCTGTGATAGTATCAGTAGCATGCTGTGTATCAGGGCAGATGTGTACAGGTATGAGTGGTGTGCTCAGTAACAGTACTGTGTACCTGTGATAGTATCAGTAGCATGCTGCGTATCAGGGCAGATGTGTACAGGTATGAGCGGTGTGCTCAGTAACAGTACTGTGTACCTGTGATAGTATCAGTAGTATGCTGAGTATCAGGCAGATGTGTACAGGTATGAGCGGTGTGCTCAGTAACAGTACTGTGTACCTGTGATAGTATCAGTAACATGCTGAGTGTCAGGGGAGATGTGTACAGGTATGAGTGGTGTGCTCAGAAACAGTTCTGTGTACCTGTGATAGTATCAGTAGTATGCTGAGTATCAGGCAGATGTGTACAGGTATGAGCGGTGTGCTCAGTAACAGTACTGTGTACCTGTGATAGTATCAGTAGTATGCTGAGTATCAGGCAGATGTGTACAGGTATGAGCGGTGTGCTCAGTAACAGTACTGTGTACCTGTGATAGTATCAGTAACATGCTGAGTATCAGGGCAGATGTGTACAGGTATGAGCGGTGTGCTCAGTAACAGTACTGTGTACCTGTGATAGTATCAGTAGTATGCTGAGTATCAGGCAGATGTGTACAGGTATGAGCGGTGTGCTCAGTAACAGTACTGTGTACCTGTGATAGTATCAGTAACATGCTGTGTATAAGGGCAGATGTGTACAGGTATGAGTGGTGTGCTCAGTAACAGTACTGTGTACCTGTGATAGTATCAGTAACATGCTGTGTATAAGGGCAGATGTGTACAGGTATGAGTGGTGTGCTCAGTAACAGTTCTGTGTACCTGTGATAGTATCAGTAGTATGCTGAGTATCAGGCAGATGTGTACAGGTATGAGCGGTGTGCTCAGTAATAGTTCTGTGTACCTGTGATAGTATCAGTAGTATGCTGAGTATCAGGCAGATGTGTACAGGTATGAGCGGTGTGCTCAGTAATAGTTCTGTGTACCTGTGATAGTATCAGTAGTATGCTGAGTATCAGGCAGATGTGTACAGGTATGAGCGGTGTGCTCAGTAACAGTACTGTGTACCTGTGATAGTAATGGTAGCATGCTGAGTATCAGGGGAGATGTGTACAGGTATGAGTGGTGTGCTCAGTAACAGTTCTGTGTACCTGTGATAGTAATGGTAGCATGCTGAGTATCAGGGCAGATGTGTACAGGTATGAGTGGTGTGCTCAGTAACAGTACTGTGTACCTGTGATAGTATCAGTAGTATGCTGAGTATCAGGGCAGATGTGTACAGGTATGACCGGTGTGCTCAGTAACAGTACTGTGTACCTGTGATAGTATTAGTAACATGCTGAGTATCAAGCAGATGTGTACAGGTATGAGCGGTGTGCTCAGTAACAGTACTGTGTACCTGTGATAGTATCAGTAGCATGCTGAGTATCAGGGGAGATGTGTACAGGTATGAGTGGTGTGCTCAGTAACAGTACTGTGTACCTGTGATAGTATTAGTAACATGCTGAGTATCAAGCAGATGTGTACAGGTATGAGCGGTGTGATCAGTAACAGTACTGTGTACCTGTGATAGTATCAGTAACATGCTGTGTATCAGGGCAGATGTGTACAGGTATGAGTGGTGTGCTCAGTAACAGTACTGTGTACCTGTGATAGTATCAGTAGCATGCTGTGTATCAGGGCAGATGTGTACAGGTATGAGTGGTGTGCTCAGTAATAGTACTGTGTACCTGTGATAGTATCAGTAACATGCTGAGTCTCAGGGCAGATGTGTACAGGTATGAGTGGTGTGCTCAGTAATAGTACTGTGTACCTGTGATAGTATCAGTAGCATGCTGAGTATCAGGGGAGATGTGTACAGGTATGAGTGGTGTGCTCAGTAACAGTACTGTGTACCTGTGATAGTATCAGTAGCATGCTGAGTATCAGGGCAGATGTGTACAGGTATGAGCGGTGTGCTCAGTAACAGTACTGTGTACCTGTGATAGTAATGGTAGCCTGCTGAGTATCAGGGCAGATGTGTACAGATATGAGCGGTGTGCTCAGTAACAGTACTGTGTACCTGTGATAGTATCAGTAACATGCTGAGTATCAGGGGAGATGTGTACAGGTATGAGTGGTGTGCTCAGTAACAGTACTGTGTACCTGTGATAGTATCAGTAACATGCTGAGTATCAGGGGAGATGTGTACAGGTATGAGCGGTGTGCTCAGTAACAGTACTGTGTACCTGTGATAGTATCAGTAACATGCTGTGTATCAGGGGAGATGTGTACAGGTATGAGCGGTGTGCTCAGTAACAGTTCTGTGTACCTGTGATAGTATCAGTAACATGCTGAGTATCAGGGCAGATGTGTACAGGTATGAGTGGTGTGCTCAGTAATAGTACTGTGTACCTGTGATAGTATCAGTAGCATGCTGAGTATCAGGGGAGATGTGTACAGGTATGAGCGGTGTGCTCAGTAACAGTTCTGTGTACCTGTGATAGTATCAGTAACATGCTGAGTATCAGGGCAGATGTGTACAGGTATGAGTGGTGTGCTCAGTAATAGTACTGTGTACCTGTGATAGTATCAGTAACATGCTGAGTATCAGGGGAGATGTGTACAGGTATGAGCGGTGTGCTCAGTAACAGTACTGTGTACCTGTGATAGTATCAGTAGCATGCTGAGTATCAGGGCAGATGTGTACAGGTATGAGCGGTGTGCTCAGTAACAGTACTGTGTACCTGTGATAGTAATGGTAGCCTGTAGCCAGAACAGATGTGTACAGATATGAGCGGTGTGCTCAGTAACAGTACTGTGTACCTATGATAGTATCAGTAACATGCTGAGTATCAGGGGAGATGTGTACAGGTATGAGTGGTGTGCTCAGTAACAGTACTGTGTACCTGTGATAGTATCAGTAACATGCTGAGTATCAGGGGAGATGTGTACAGGTATGAGTGGTGTGCTCAGTAACAGTACTGTGTACCTGTGATAGTATCAGTAGCATGCTGAGTATCAGGGGAGATGTGTACAGGTATGAGTGGTGTGCTCAGTAACAGTACTGTGTACCTGTGATAGTATCAGTAGCATGCTGAGTATCAGGCAGATGTGTACAGGTATGAGCGGTGTGCTCAGTAACAGTACTGTGTACCTGTGATAGTATCAGTAGTATGCTGAGTATCAGGCAGATGTGTACAGGTATGAGCGGTGTGCTCAGTAACAGTACTGTGTACCTGTGATAGTATCAGTAACATGCTGAGTATCAGGGCAGATGTGTACAGGTATGAGCGGTGTGCTCAGTAACAGTACTGTGTACCTGTGATAGTATCAGTAGTATGCTGAGTATCAGGCAGATGTGTACAGGTATGAGCGGTGTGCTCAGTAACAGTACTGTGTACCTGTGATAGTATCAGTAACATGCTGTGTATCAGGGCAGATGTGTACAGGTATGAGTGGTGTGCTCAGTAACAGTACTGTGTACCTGTGATAGTATCAGTAACATGCTGTGTATCAGGGCAGATGTGTACAGGTATGAGTGGTGTGCTCAGTAACAGTACTGTGTACCTGTGATAGTATCAGTAGTATGCTGAGTATCAGGGCAGATGTGTACAGGTATGACCGGTGTGCTCAGTAACAGTACTGTGTACCTGTGATAGTATCAGTAGTATGCTGAGTATCAGGCAGATGTGTACAGGTATGAGCGGTGTGCTCAGTAATAGTTCTGTGTACCTGTGATAGTATCAGTAGTATGCTGAGTATCAGGCAGATGTGTACAGGTATGAGCGGTGTGCTCAGTAATAGTTCTGTGTACCTGTGATAGTATCAGTAGTATGCTGAGTATCAGGCAGATGTGTACAGGTATGAGCGGTGTGCTCAGTAACAGTACTGTGTACCTGTGATAGTAATGGTAGCATGCTGAGTATCAGGGGAGATGTGTACAGGTATGAGTGGTGTGCTCAGTAACAGTTCTGTGTACCTGTGATAGTAATGGTAGCATGCTGAGTATCAGGGCAGATGTGTACAGGTATGAGTGGTGTGCTCAGTAACAGTACTGTGTACCTGTGATAGTATCAGTAGTATGCTGAGTATCAGGGCAGATGTGTACAGGTATGACCGGTGTGCTCAGTAACAGTACTGTGTACCTGTGATAGTATTAGTAACATGCTGAGTATCAAGCAGATGTGTACAGGTATGAGCGGTGTGCTCAGTAACAGTACTGTGTACCTGTGATAGTATCAGTAGCATGCTGAGTATCAGGGGAGATGTGTACAGGTATGAGTGGTGTGCTCAGTAACAGTACTGTGTACCTGTGATAGTATTAGTAACATGCTGAGTATCAAGCAGATGTGTACAGGTATGAGCGGTGTGATCAGTAACAGTACTGTGTACCTGTGATAGTATCAGTAACATGCTGTGTATCAGGGCAGATGTGTACAGGTATGAGTGGTGTGCTCAGTAACAGTACTGTGTACCTGTGATAGTATCAGTAGCATGCTGTGTATCAGGGCAGATGTGTACAGGTATGAGTGGTGTGCTCAGTAATAGTACTGTGTACCTGTGATAGTATCAGTAACATGCTGAGTCTCAGGGCAGATGTGTACAGGTATGAGTGGTGTGCTCAGTAATAGTACTGTGTACCTGTGATAGTATCAGTAGCATGCTGAGTATCAGGGGAGATGTGTACAGGTATGAGTGGTGTGCTCAGTAACAGTACTGTGTACCTGTGATAGTATCAGTAGCATGCTGAGTATCAGGGCAGATGTGTACAGGTATGAGCGGTGTGCTCAGTAACAGTACTGTGTACCTGTGATAGTAATGGTAGCCTGCTGAGTATCAGGGCAGATGTGTACAGATATGAGCGGTGTGCTCAGTAACAGTACTGTGTACCTGTGATAGTATCAGTAACATGCTGAGTATCAGGGCAGATGTGTACAGATATGAGCGGTGTGCTCAGTAACAGTACTGTGTACCTGTGATAGTATCAGTAACATGCTGAGTATCAGGGGAGATGTGTACAGGTATGAGCGGTGTGCTCAGTAACAGTACTGTGTACCTGTGATAGTATCAGTAACATGCTGTGTATCAGGGGAGATGTGTACAGGTATGAGCGGTGTGCTCAGTAACAGTTCTGTGTACCTGTGATAGTATCAGTAACATGCTGAGTATCAGGGCAGATGTGTACAGGTATGAGTGGTGTGCTCAGTAATAGTACTGTGTACCTGTGATAGTATCAGTAGCATGCTGAGTATCAGGGGAGATGTGTACAGGTATGAGCGGTGTGCTCAGTAACAGTTCTGTGTACCTGTGATAGTATCAGTAACATGCTGAGTATCAGGGCAGATGTGTACAGGTATGAGTGGTGTGCTCAGTAATAGTACTGTGTACCTGTGATAGTATCAGTAACATGCTGAGTATCAGGGGAGATGTGTACAGGTATGAGCGGTGTGCTCAGTAACAGTACTGTGTACCTGTGATAGTATCAGTAGCATGCTGAGTATCAGGGCAGATGTGTACAGGTATGAGCGGTGTGCTCAGTAACAGTACTGTGTACCTGTGATAGTAATGGTAGCCTGTAGCCAGAACAGATGTGTACAGATATGAGCGGTGTGCTCAGTAACAGTACTGTGTACCTATGATAGTATCAGTAACATGCTGAGTATCAGGGGAGATGTGTACAGGTATGAGTGGTGTGCTCAGTAACAGTACTGTGTACCTGTGATAGTATCAGTAACATGCTGAGTATCAGGGGAGATGTGTACAGGTATGAGTGGTGTGCTCAGTAACAGTACTGTGTACCTGTGATAGTATCAGTAGCATGCTGAGTATCAGGGGAGATGTGTACAGGTATGAGTGGTGTGCTCAGTAACAGTACTGTGTACCTGTGATAGTATCAGTAGCATGCTGAGTATCAGGCAGATGTGTACAGGTATGAGCGGTGTGCTCAGTAACAGTACTGTGTACCTGTGATAGTATCAGTAGTATGCTGAGTATCAGGCAGATGTGTACAGGTATGAGCGGTGTGCTCAGTAACAGTACTGTGTACCTGTGATAGTATCAGTAACATGCTGAGTATCAGGGCAGATGTGTACAGGTATGAGCGGTGTGCTCAGTAACAGTACTGTGTACCTGTGATAGTATCAGTAGTATGCTGAGTATCAGGCAGATGTGTACAGGTATGAGCGGTGTGCTCAGTAACAGTACTGTGTACCTGTGATAGTATCAGTAACATGCTGTGTATCAGGGCAGATGTGTACAGGTATGAGTGGTGTGCTCAGTAACAGTACTGTGTACCTGTGATAGTATCAGTAGCATGCTGAGTATCAGGGGAGATGTGTACAGGTATGAGCGGTGTGCTCAGTAACAGTACTGTGTACCTGTGATAGTATCAGTAGTATGCGGAGTATCAGGGCAGATGTGTACAGATATGAGTGGTGTGCTCAGTAACAGTACTGTGTACCTGTGATAGTATCAGTAGCATGCTGAGTATCAGGGCAGATGTGTACAGGTATGAGTGGTGTGCTCAGTAACAGTTCTGTGTACCTGTGATAGTATCAGTAACATGCTGAGTATCAGGGCAGATGTGTACAGGTATGAGCGGTGTGCTCAGTAATAGTACTGTGTACCTGTGATAGTATCAGTAACATGCTGAGTATTAGGGCAGATGTGTACAGGTATGAGTGGTGTGCTCAGTAACAGTTCTGTGTACCTGTGATAGTATCAGTAGTATGCTGAGTATCAGGGCAGATGTGTACAGGTATGAGCGGTGTGCTCAGTAATAGTACTGTGTACCTGTGATAGTATCAGTAACATGCTGAGTATCAGGGTAGATGTGTACAGGTATGAGCGGTGTGCTCAGTAACAGTTCTGTGTACCTGTGATAGTATCAGTAACATGCTGAGTATCAGGGCAGATGTGTACAGGTATGAGTGGTGTGCTCAGTAACAGTACTGTGTACCTGTGATAGTATCAGTAGCATGCTGAGTATCAGGCAGATGTGTACAGGTATGAGCGGTGTGCTCAGTAATAGTACTGTGTACCTGTGATAGTATCAGTAGCATGCTGAGTATCAGGGCAGATGTGTACAGGTATGAGTGGTGTGCTCAGTAACAGTACTGTGTACCTGTGATAGTAATGGTAGCCTGTAGCCAGGGCAGATGTGTACAGATATGAGCGGTGTGCTCAGTAACAGTACTGTGTACCTATGATAGTATCAGTAACATGCTGAGTATCAGGGGAGATGTGTACAGGTATGAGTGGTGTGCTCAGTAACAGTACTGTGTACCTGTGATAGTATCAGTAGTATGCTGAGTATCAGGGGAGATGTGTACAGGTATGAGCGGTGTGCTCAGTAACAGTACTGTGTACCTGTGATAGTATCAGTAGTATGCTGAGTATCAGGGGAGATGTGTACAGGTATGAGCGGTGTGCTCAGTAACAGTACTGTGTACCTGTGATAGTATCAGTAACATGCTGAGTATCAGGGGAGATGTGTACAGGTATGAGCGGTGTGCTCAGTAACAGTTCTGTGTACCTGTGATAGTATCAGTAACATGCGGAGTATCAGGGCAGATGTGTACAGGTATGAGTGGTGTGCTCAGTAATAGTACTGTGTACCTGTGATAGTATCAGTAACATGCTGAGTCTCAGGGCAGATGTGTACAGGTATGAGTGGTGTGCTCAGTAATAGTACTGTGTACCTGTGATAGTATCAGTAGCATGCTGAGTATCAGGGGAGATGTGTACAGGTATGAGTGGTGTGCTCAGTAACAGTACTGTGTACCTGTGATAGTATCAGTAGCATGCTGAGTATCAGGGGAGATGTGTACAGGTATGAGTGGTGTGCTCAGTAACAGTACTGTGTACCTGTGATAGTATCAGTAGCATGCTGAGTATCAGGGCAGATGTGTACAGGTATGAGCGGTGTGCTCAGTAACAGTACTGTGTACCTGTGATAGTAATGGTAGCCTGTAGCCAGGGCAGATGTGTACAGATATGAGCGGTGTGCTCAGTAACAGTACTGTGTACCTATGATAGTATCAGTAACATGCTGAGTATCAGGGGAGATGTGTACAGGTATGAGTGGTGTGCTCAGTAACAGTACTGTGTACCTGTGATAGTATCAGTAGTATGCTGAGTATCAGGGGAGATGTGTACAGGTATGAGCGGTGTGCTCAGTAACAGTTCTGTGTACCTGTGATAGTATCAGTAACATGCTGAGTATCAGGGCAGATGTGTACAGGTATGAGCGGTGTGCTCAGTAACAGTACTGTGTACCTGTGATAGTATCAGTAGCATGCTGAGTATCAGGGGAGATGTGTACAGGTATGAGCGGTGTGCTCAGTAACAGTTCTGTGTACCTGTGATAGTATCAGTAACATGCTGAGTATCAGGGCAGATGTGTACAGGTATGAGCGGTGTGCTCAGTAACAGTACTGTGTACCTGTGATAGTATCAGTAGCATGCTGAGTATCAGGGGAGATGTGTACAGGTATGAGCGGTGTGCTCAGTAACAGTACTGTGTACCTGTGATAGTATCAGTAACATGCTGAGTATCAGGGCAGATGTGTACAGGTATGAGCGGTGTGCTCAGTAACAGTACTGTGTACCTGTGATAGTATCAGTAGCATGCTGAGTATCAGGGGAGATGTGTACAGGTATGAGCGGTGTGCTCAGTAACAGTACTGTGTACCTGTGATAGTATCAGTAACATGCTGAGTATCAGGGCAGATGTGTACAGGTATGAGTGGTGTGCTCAGTAATAGTACTGTGTACCTGTGATAGTATCAGTAACATGCTGAGTCTCAGGGCAGATGTGTACAGGTATGAGTGGTGTGCTCAGTAATAGTACTGTGTACCTGTGATAGTATCAGTAGCATGCTGTGTATCAGGGCAGATGTGTACAGGTATGAGTGGTGTGCTCAGTAATAGTACTGTGTACCTGTGATAGTATCAGTAACAAGCTGAGTATCAGGGGAGATGTGTACAGGTATGAGTGGTGTGCTCAGTAACAGTACTGTGTACCTGTGATAGTATCAGTAGCATGCTGAGTATCAGGGGAGATGTGTACAGGTATGAGTGGTGTGCTCAGTAACAGTACTGTGTACCTGTGATAGTATCAGTAACATGCTGAGTAACAGGGCAGATGTGTACAGGTATGAGCGGTGTGCTCAGTAACAGTACTGTGTACCTGTGATAGTATCAGTAACATGCTGAGTATCATGGAGATGTGTACAGGTATGAGCGGTGTGCTCAGTAACAGTTCTGTGTACCTGTGATAGTATCAGTAGCATGCTGAGTATCAGGGGAGATGTGTACAGGTATGAGTGGTGTGCTCAGTAACAGTACTGTGTACCTGTGATAGTATCAGTAACATGCTGAGTAACAGGGCAGATGTGTACAGGTATGAGTGGTGTGCTCAGTAACAGTTCTGTGTACCTGTGATAGTATCAGTAACATGCTGAGTATCAGGGAGATGTGTACAGGTATGAGTGGTGTGCTCAGTAACAGTACTGTGTACCTGTGATAGTATCAGTAGTATGCTGAGTATCAGGGGAGATGTGTACAGGTATGAGCGGTGTGCTCAGTAACAGTTCTGTGTACCTGTGATAGTATCAGTAGCATGCTGAGTATCAGGGGAGATGTGTACAGGTATGAGTGGTGTGCTCAGTAACAGTACTGTGTACCTGTGATAGTATCAGTAACATGCTGAGTAACAGGGCAGATGTGTACAGGTATGAGTGGTGTGCTCAGTAACAGTTCTGTGTACCTGTGATAGTATCAGTAACATGCTGAGTATCAGGGAGATGTGTACAGGTATGAGTGGTGTGCTCAGTAACAGTACTGTGTACCTGTGATAGTATCAGTAGTATGCTGAGTATCAGGGGAGATGTGTACAGGTATGAGTGGTGTGCTCAGTAACAGTACTGTGTACCTGTGATAGTATCAGTAACATGCTGAGTATCAGGGGAGATGTGTACAGGTATGAGTGGTGTGCTCAGTAACAGTACTGTGTACCTGTGATAGTATCAGTAGCATGCTGAGTATCAGGGCAGATGTGTACAGGTATGAGCGGTGTGCTCAGTAACAGTACTGTGTACCTGTGATAGTATCAGTAACATGCTGAGTATCAGGGCAGATGTGTACAGGTATGAGTGGTGTGCTCAGTAACAGTACTGTGTACCTGTGATAGTATCAGTAACATGCTGCGTATCAGGGCAGATGTGTACAGGTATGAGTGGTGTGCTCAGTAATAGTACTGTGTACCTGTGATAGTATCAGTAACATGCTGAGTGTCAGGGGAGATGTGTACAGGTATGAGTGGTGTGCTCAGTAACAGTTCTGTGTACCTGTGATAGTATCAGTAGTATGCTGCGTATCAGGGCAGATGTGTACAGGTATGAGCGGTGTGCTCAGTAACAGTACTGTGTACCTGTGATAGTATCAGTAGTATGCTGAGTATCAGGGGAGATGTGTACAGGTATGAGTGGTGTGCTCAGTAACAGTACTGTGTACCTGTGATAGTATCAGTAGTATGCTGAGTATCAGGGGAGATGTGTACAGGTATGAGTGGTGTGCTCAGTAACAGTACTGTGTACCTGTGATAGTATCAGTAACATGCTGAGTATCAGGGCAGATGTGTACAGGTATGAGTGGTGTGCTCAGTAACAGTACTGTGTACCTGTGATAGTATCAGTAGCATGCTGTGTATCAGGGCAGATGTGTACAGGTATGAGTGGTGTGCTCAGTAATAGTACTGTGTACCTGTGATAGTATCAGTAACATGCTGAGTATCAGGGGAGATGTGTACAGGTATGAGTGGTGTGCTCAGTAACAGTACTGTGTACCTGTGATAGTATCAGTAACATGCTGAGTATCAGGGGAGATGTGTACAGGTATGAGTGGTGTGCTCAGTAACAGTACTGTGTACCTGTGATAGTATCAGTAACATGCTGTGTATCAGGGGAGATGTGTACAGATATGAGTGGTGTGCTCAGTAATAGTACTGTGTACCTGTGATAGTATCAGTAACATGCTGAGTATCAGGGCAGATGTGTACAGGTATGAGTGGTGTGCTCAGTAACAGTACTGTGTACCTGTGATAGTATCAGTAACATGCTGAGTATCAGGCAGATGTGTACAGGTATGAGTGGTGTGCTCAGTAACAGTACTGTGTACCTGTGATAGTATCAGTAACATGCTGAGTATCAGGGCAGATGTGTACAGGTATGAGCGGTGTGCTCAGTAATAGTACTGTGTACCTGTGATAGTATCAGTAGCATGCTGAGTATCAGGGGAGATGTGTACAGGTATGAGTGGTGTGCTCAGTAATAGTTCTGTGTACCTGTGATAGTATCAGTAACATGCTGAGTATCAGGGCAGATGTGTACAGGTATGAGAGGTGTGCTCAGTAACAGTACTGTGTACCTATGATAGTATCAGTAACATGCTGAGTATCAGGGGAGATGTGTACAGGTATGAGTGGTGTGCTCAGTAACAGTACTGTGTACCTGTGATAGTATCAGTAGTATGCTGAGTATCAGGGCAGATGTGTACAGGTATGAGTGGTGTGCTCAGTAACAGTACTGTGTACCTGTGATAGTATCAGTAACATGCTGAGTATCAGGGCAGATGTGTACAGGTATGAGTGGTGTGCTCAGTAACAGTACTGTGTACCTGTGATAGTATCAGTAGCATGCTGTGTATCAGGGCAGATGTGTACAGGTATGAGTGGTGTGCTCAGTAATAGTACTGTGTACCTGTGATAGTATCAGTAACATGCTGAGTATCAGGGGAGATGTGTACAGGTATGAGTGGTGTGCTCAGTAACAGTACTGTGTACCTGTGATAGTATCAGTAACATGCTGAGTATCAGGGGAGATGTGTACAGGTATGAGTGGTGTGCTCAGTAACAGTACTGTGTACCTGTGATAGTATCAGTAACATGCTGTGTATCAGGGGAGATGTGTACAGATATGAGTGGTGTGCTCAGTAATAGTACTGTGTACCTGTGATAGTATCAGTAACATGCTGAGTATCAGGGCAGATGTGTACAGGTATGAGTGGTGTGCTCAGTAACAGTACTGTGTACCTGTGATAGTATCAGTAACATGCTGAGTATCAGGCAGATGTGTACAGGTATGAGTGGTGTGCTCAGTAACAGTACTGTGTACCTGTGATAGTATCAGTAACATGCTGAGTATCAGGGCAGATGTGTACAGGTATGAGCGGTGTGCTCAGTAATAGTACTGTGTACCTGTGATAGTATCAGTAGCATGCTGAGTATCAGGGGAGATGTGTACAGGTATGAGTGGTGTGCTCAGTAATAGTTCTGTGTACCTGTGATAGTATCAGTAACATGCTGAGTATCAGGGCAGATGTGTACAGGTATGAGAGGTGTGCTCAGTAACAGTACTGTGTACCTATGATAGTATCAGTAACATGCTGAGTATCAGGGGAGATGTGTACAGGTATGAGTGGTGTGCTCAGTAACAGTACTGTGTACCTGTGATAGTATCAGTAGTATGCTGAGTATCAGGGCAGATGTGTACAGGTATGAGTGGTGTGCTCAGTAACAGTACTGTGTACCTGTGATAGTATCAGTAACATGCTGCGTATCAGGGCAGATGTGTACAGGTATGAGTGGTGTGCTCAGTAACAGTACTGTGTACCTGTGATAGTATCAGTAGTATGCTGAGTATCAGGGCAGATGTGTACAGGTATGAGTGGTGTGCTCAGTAACAGTACTGTGTACCTGTGATAGTATCAGTAACATGCTGAGTATCAGGGGAGATGAGTACAGGTATGAGTGGTGTGCTCAGTAACAGTACTGTGTACCTGTGATAGTATCAGTAACATGCTGAGTATCAGGGCAGATGTGTACAGGTATGAGTGGTGTGCTCAGTAACAGTACTGTGTACATGTGATAGTATCAGTAGCATGCTGAGTATCAGGGCAGATGTGTACAGATATGAGCGGTGTGCTCAGTAACAGTACTGTGTACCTGTGATAGTATTAGTAACATGCTGAGTATCAGGGCAGATGTGTACAGGTATGAGTGGTGTGCTCAGTAACAGTACTGTGTACCTGTGATAGTATCAGTAACATGCTGAGTATCAGGGCAGATGTGTACAGGTATGAGCGGTGTGCTCAGTAACAGTACTGTGTACCTGTGATAGTATCAGTAGTATGCTGAGTATCAGGCAGATGTGTATAGGTATGAGCGGTGTGCTCAGTAACAGTACTGTGTACCTGTGATAGTATCAGTAGTATGCTGAGTATCAGGGGAGATGTGTACAGGTATGAGTGGTGTGCTCAGTAACAGTACTGTGTACCTGTGATAGTATCAGTAACATGCTGAGTATCAGGGCAGATGTGTACAGGTATGAGTGGTGTGCTCAGTAACAGTACTGTGTACCTGTGATAGTATCAGTAACATGCTGAGTATCAGGGGAGATGTGTACAGGTATGAGCGGTGTGCTCAGTAACAGTACTGTGTACCTGTGATAGTATCAGTAACATGCTGAGTATCAGGGCAGATGTGTACAGGTATGAGCGGAGTGCCGAGTAACAGTACTGTGTACCTGTGATAGTATCAGTAACATGCTGAGTATCAGGGGAGATGTATACAGGTATGAGCGGTGTGCTCAGTAACAGTACTGTGTACCTGTGATAGTATCAGTAGCATGCTGAATATCAGTGTTGGGTAATTGAGTGTTGGCTGTGTGCTCTGTATAGATGCTATGGGTCGGCCGGACTGGCCCATGTGACTGTAGTATTATTACCTGTGTGTCCGGTGTTACTGATTGTCAGGAGGGTGTTACTGTTGCTGTAGTTAGTAAATATGATGGAACCAAGGCTGCCATTATACTGGACAGTATCCTGTGCAATGTCTATTGGGGACTGTTGTGTTCCGTTACAGGATCCCAGTGGTGGCCACGTAGCAGGACCTGTGGAGTAAAAGCAGTCACTGAGAGATTTGTTATGTACTTACAGTATCACTTCTATGTGTTTCTCTTCTAGAAGCTGAAGACTCAGTTAGGTATATGCACTTGCGGTCGAATTCCGGCTTTTTTTCGCCCGTTTTTAAATTCGACACAATTCGACAGTCGAATCCCGTCCGGCGGGTGCCGGAATTTGACATATGCAATTAAAAACGGATTTGAAAGTACCGCTGTCGAAAAACGGACCAATTGACGGATAAGTGCGTCGTGGAATCGACTTTTCGGACGGCACAAAAATGGTTAAAAAACCCTGAAAAAAAATGCGTGGGGTCCCCCCTCCTAAGTGTTATGATTCCCGTACTCCAGACCAGAGGAGATCTTTATGGCAGAGGTCTGAGTACTGGAAAGATATGCTGGTACGGGAGCAGGAAAGCCTAGTAACCCCTGGCGCCCTAACTCCGTTGTCTCGCCCGTGTTATCAGAAATCCCCTGCGAGACTATGGTTGCTTGAGCCCATGGCAGCAGCGTTCGAAGGGCGGATATGTCTGCCCAACCCCGATGCCCCCTCAGGTCTTAATGGGAGACAAAGGGAAATCCGAGACAGGTTGATAACAAGGGGCCCTCTGACTAAGCAACCAGGCCAGGGGTTACAAGCTATCTAACTTAAACCAAAAGTATGTGCGGACAAACCGCCAGGGAAAAGGACAACCAAAGATCCACTGATCCGTTACTCCTATCCAGCACCGCTGGATACCAGAGTGGATTTGTGGGAGCGGAATCCTCCGCAAAAGCTCCAGAACACAATAAACTAAATAATAAATAGTAAGCGGTCAAGCCGCAACACACGGCTACGCCGCGACTCACGAACACCACAGGATGTTAAAGGTGCTCGGTCGGACTCCAGGAATAGATGACAAATTCCGAGTACTGGATCACTGAGGACAGGAACAACCGGGTTGAGCAGGACTGGAAACTCTCTGTAACTGACACAGCAAACAGGAAGCTATCACCGGCGTCTGTGAGAAGTCCTGAGAGTGCTTAAATTTGGGAGCCCTCCAATCATGATCCAGACAGGGTAATCACATAATGATGCCGTGCAGCTGCATGCTGCACGGCCAGAAAACACAAGCACTGATTAATTAAGACCCAGCAACGGGGAACGCGGTCTGACCGTGGCGTCCCCGTTGCTAGGGTCTGAGCGGCTCCGTGCGCCCGGCGTCTAGCGTTGCTAGGGAGCCGGCGGCTGTCTGCCTGCGGCGTCCCTAGTTGCTAGGCGCCGGGCCGCACTGACGGGCGGACCCTCGGCGCCTAACAGTACCCCCCCCTTGAGGAGGGGTCAAGGAACCCCTAAGGCCAGGTTTCTGAGGAAATTCTCGAAAAAATGCCCTTTTGAGCCTCGGGGCATGGAGATCCTCATCCAGGACCCAAGACCTTTCTTCTGGACCATAACCTCTCCAATGTACCAAAAAATAAAGCCGACCCCGGGACAACTTGGAATCGAGAACCTTCTCCACTAAGAACTCCTGCTGACCCTGTACATCTATTGGTGATTTCCCCTGAGAGATCTTGCGAGGAAATCTACTGGACGAAACATATGGTTTTAACAAGGAGCAATGGAAGGTATTTCCGATCCGTAAAGTTTTTGGTAAACGTAACCGGAAAGCAACTGGATTGACTTTTTTTATAATATGGAATGGTCCAATAAATTTAGGGCCCAATCTGGCTGAGGTTTGTCGAAGTTTAATGTTGCGAGTCGACAACCATACCCTATCTCCAACTTTAAAAGTGCACGGCCGCCGGAGCCTGTCAGAAAAATTTTTCTCCCGAAATGCCGCTTTTCTGAGAGCCAGGTGCACTTTTCTCCAAATGAGTTTGAGATGAGAGGTCAAGGTCAGTGAGGAGACAGAGGAATGTTGAAAAAAGGAATTAGCTCTGGGGTGAAAACCAAAAACTGTAAAAAATGGAGATACATTGGTGGAGGAATGACAGGCATTGTTGTAAGCAAACTCTGCAAACGGAAGAAACTCAGACCAGTCATTTTGGAGTTTGGCCGAGTACAAACGCAAATATTGTTTTAATGATTGATTAACTCGCTCAGTCTGCCCGTTGGATTGGGGATGGTAGCCAGACGTTAAAGATAATTTCATCTTTAATGAGGCACAAAAAGACTTCCAAAATTGTGCAATGAATTGTGGACCCCGATCAGAAACAATATCAGTGGGTAACCCATGGAGTCTGAAAACATGGCGGAGGAACAAGACTGCCAATCCCTGGGCAGATGGCAATCGGGGAAGAGCAATGAAATGGGCCATTTTGCTAAAACGGTCCACTACCACCCATATGACTCGGCATCCGGCTGACAGAGGGAGGTCCACCACAAAATCCATGGAAATATGAGACCATGGCCTAAGAGGAACATTCAAGGGCATAAGTTGACCGATAGGCAAGGAACGGGGAACCTTATGCTGTGCACAGACCTGACAAGAAAAAACAAACTCCTTAGTGTCTTCGGAAAGACCAGGCCACCATACCGAGCGGGAAACTAATTCAAAAGTTTTAGCGATCCCCGGATGCCCGGCAACCTTGCTATCATGAAACTCCGTCAAAACCGTTGCTCTCAAAAACTCGGGAACATAAAGACGACCAGCAGGAGTATTTCCAGGAGCTTGATGTTGAAGCTGCTTTAACTGGGTAAATAAATCTTGTGTGAGACCTGCCCGAATGACTGAAGACGGAAGTATGGGAGTAACAGGACTGTTGTCTTGAACTGGAAGAAAACTGCGTGACAGGGCATCTGCCTTGGTATTCTTGGAACCTGGCCTGAAGGTGATGATGAACTTGAAACGAGTAAAAAATAAAGCCCACCGAGTGTTAGGCGCCGGGGTCCGCTCGGCCGTGCGGCCCGGCGCCTAGCAACCAGGGACGCCGTGCGCGTTCAGCCGCCGGCTCCCTGGCAACGCTAAGACGCCGGGCGCACGGAGCCGCCTCTGGCCTTAGCAACGGGGACGCCACGTGCAGCCGCGTTCCCCGTTGCTGGGGCTATCCTCATTACCCTGATTATGTGCTGGCCGTGCAGCATGCAAGCTGCACGGCATTTCTATTTAATTGTCCTGTCTGGATCTTGATTGGAGGGTGCCTGAATAAAGGCACCCTCAGGACTTCTTACAGACGCCGGTGATAGCTTCCTGTTTGCCTGTGTCTGCTGCAGAGAGTTCCCAGTCCCGGTCTATTTGGTTGTTCCTGACCTCGGAGATCCTGTACTCGGAAGTTTACCATCTGTTCCTGGAGTCTGACCGAGCACCTTTAAACATCTGGTGGTGTTCGTGAGTCGCGGCGCAGCCGTGTGTTGCGGCTTGTCCGCTTACTATTTATTATTTTGTTTAATTGTGTTCTGGAGCTTTTGCGGAGGATTCCGCTTCCACAGATCCACTCTGGTGTCCTGCGGTGCCGGATAGGAGTGTCGGATCAGTGGATCTTTGGTTGTCCTTTTCCCTGGCGGCTAGTCCGCACATACCTTTTGATTTAGTTAGTTAGCTTGTAACCCCTGGCCTGGTTGCTTAGTCAGAGGGCCCCTTGTTATCACCCTGTCTCGGACTTCCCCTTGTCTCCCATTAAGACCTGCGGGGGCATCGGGGTTGGGCAGACATAATCCGCCCTTCGAACGCGGCTGCCATGGGCTCAAGCAACCATAGTCTCGCAGGGGATTTCTGATAACACGGGCGAGACAACGGAGTTAGGGCGCCAGGGGTTACTAGGCTATCCAGCTCCCACAATCAGCATATTTTTCCTGTACTCAGATCCCTGCCATAAGATCTCCTCCGGTCTGGAGTACAGGAATCATAACACCGAGCTTGCCGGGCATTCAGCCGTTTAGCTGATTCAATGTATTGAAGATTTTTGTGATCAGTCAAAACTGAAATGGTATGAGTGGCTCCTTCAAGCCAATGCCTCCACTCCTCGAAAGCCCATTTAATAGCCAGTAATTCCCGGTTACCAACATCGTAGTTGGATTCAGCAGATGAGAATTTCCTGGACATAAAGGCACAAGGATGTAATTCCAGGGAATCCGGATCCTTCTGAGATAGGATAGCCCCTACTCCAACCTCCGAGGCATCAACCTCAACAATGAAAGGCAATTCTGGGTTGGGATGTCTGAGGACCGGGGCTGAGACAAAGGCTTGTTTCAAGGCCTGAAAAGATAACTCCGCTTCACGTGACCAGTTGGTAGGATCTGCTCCCTTTTTAGTCAGTGCCACAATGGGAGCAACTAGGTCAGAGAAAGAGTGAATAAATCTTCTATAGTAATTTGCAAACCCTAAAAAGCGCTGAATTGCTTTTAAATTGGTGGGTTGCGCCCAACTAAGGATGGCTTGGAGCTTCTTTGGTTCCATACAGAATCCCCGAGGGGAAATAATGTACCCTAAAAAGGATACCTCCGTGACATGAAATTCACACTTCTCCAGCTTGGCATATAGGTGATTTTCACGTAATTTTTTTAGAACCTGACGCACCTGGGTAACATGTTGTTCAATAGAGTCAGAATATATCAAAATATCGTCTAAGTAGACTACAACGAATCTTCCAAGAAATTCACGGAGCACATCGTTAATGAGATCCTGGAAAACTGCCGGAGCGTTGGACAGGCCGAATGGCATAACCAGATACTCATAGTGGCCTGATTGAGTACTGAATGCCGTTTTCCACTCATCCCCTGACTTGATTCTGATGAGGTTATATGTTCCTCTCAGGTCAATCTTAGAAAAAATCACAGCCGAACGTAGCTGATCAAAGAGGACAGAAATCAGCGGCAAAGGGTAAGTATTCTTTACTGAGATTTTATTCAAGGCTCTAAAGTCAATGCAAGGTCTGAGTGATCCATCCTTCTTCTCCACGAAGAAGAAGCCTGCACTTAAAGGGGATTTAGATGGCCTGATAAATCCTTTCCCTAGGCTTTCTTTAACATACTCATTCATGGCCACAGTTTCAGGTCCGGACAATGCATATAACCTTCCCTTAGGCAAAGTGGCACCAGGAATTAACTCGATAGCACAATCATAAGGCCTATGGGGAGGCAGAATATCCGCATTGCCCTTGGAAAATACATCAACAAAATCCTGGTATTCCACAGGAATGGGTGCGGGAATGACAGCAGCCATTCTGATGGGAAGCGTAATACATTCCTTATTACAGATGGTACCCCATTGTAAGATCTCCCCCGACTGCCAATCAATGATGGGATTATGAAAGGCCAGCCAAGGGTGACCCAGAACCACAGGAACTGCTGGGCAATGGGTAAGGAAAAACTCAATCTTTTCAGAATGCAGAGCTCCTACCGAAAGTAGAACAGGAGGTGTACAGAGAGAAATAACCCCATTGGACAAGGGACTCCCATCTAAACCATGCATGGTGATACACCTACCCAAGGCTAACTGAGGAATACCTAAGGCCTTAGCCCATGTTAAATCCATAAAGTTCCCTGCAGCTCCACTGTCCACAAAAGCCGAGACCGAGGAACAGAGGCTGCCAAAGGAAACTTTAGCTGGAATCAACAGTGAATTATTTGAGGAGATAAGCTGCAGACCAAAGTGAACCCCCTCACAACTCACTTGGTCGAGGCGTTTCCCGACTTGTTCGGACAACTACGGGCAAAATGTCCCTTACCCCCACAGTATAAACAAAGACCAGAATTTTGCCTTCTGGTTCTTTCTTCAGGAGACAGTTTGGAGAGGCCTATCTGCATGGGCTCCTCTATGTCCACAGGAATGGAAAAAACACAAGGAGAAGACCCGACAGATGCTCCTTTTTCAGCCCTCCGCTCTCTGAGACGACGATCAATCTTAATAGAGAGCTCCATGAGTTTATCGCGAGTCTCAGGAGCGGGATACTGAAGGAGACTGTCCTTTATAGACTCGGATAAGCCGAGGCGAAACTGACTGTGCAGGGCTGGGTCATTCCATCCACAGTCGTTCGACCAACGGCGAAACTCCGTACAATAAATCTCTGCGGGATTCCTACCCTGTCTGAGAGCACGCAACTGACTCTCGGCGGATGCCTCTCTATCAGGGTCGTCATACAATAGCCCTAAAGACCCCAGAAAGGCGTCTACAGACAATAAAGCCGGATCGTCTGTCTTTAAGCCAAAAGCCCAGGTCTGAGGATCCCCCTGTAGCAAAGAAATAATAATTCCTACCCGCTGAGATTCCGTACCTGAGGAGACTGGTCTTAAACGAAAATACAGTTTACAAGACTCTTTAAAATTAAAAAACTGCTTTCTATCCCCAGAAAAACGGTCAGGCAGATGCATTTTTGGTTCAGGAATGACCCTCGGGGAAGTCCGTAACAGATCTTCCTGTGACCTCACCCGAAGGGACAGATCTTGAACCATCTGAGTAAGCTCTTGAATCTGGCTAACTAAAAGCTGGCCAGGATTTGGCCCAACACCGGAGGGATTCATGAGGCTGACAAATCTCCCAACAGAATAAGGGAAAAAATTAACTCCTGTTTAATTTTAAATTTTAGTCTGGCCGGTGATAAAGTTATGATTCCCGTACTCCAGACCAGAGGAGATCTTTATGGCAGAGGTCTGAGTACTGGAAAGATATGCTGGTACGGGAGCAGGAAAGCCTAGTAACCCCTGGCGCCCTAACTCCGTTGTCTCGCCCGTGTTATCAGAAATCCCCTGCGAGACTATGGTTGCTTGAGCCCATGGCAGCCGCGTTCGAAGGACGGATATGTCTGCCCAACCCCGATGCCCCCTCAGGTCTTAATGGGAGACAAAGGGAAATCCGAGACAGGGTGATAACAAGGGGCCCTCTGACTAAGCAACCAGGCCAGGGGTTACAAGCTATCTAACTTAAACCAAAAGTATGTGCGGACAAACCGCCAGGGAAAAGGACAACCAAAGATCCACTGATCCGTTACTCCTATCCAGCACCGCTGGATACCAGAGTGGATTTGTGGGAGCGGAATCCTCCGCAAAAGCTCCAGAACACAATAAACTAAATAATAAATAGTAAGCGGTCAAGCCGCAACACACGGCTACGCCGCGACTCACGAACACCACAGGATGTTAAAGGTGCTCGGTCGGACTCCAGGAATAGATGACAAATTCCGAGTACTGGATCACTGAGGACAGGAACAACCGGGTTGAGCAGGACTGGAAACTCTCTGTAACTGACACAGCAAACAGGAAGCTATCACCGGCGTCTGTGAGAAGTCCTGAGAGTGCTTAAATTTGGGAGCCCTCCAATCATGATCCAGACAGGGTAATCACATAATGATGCCGTGCAGCTGCATGCTGCACGGCCAGAAAACACAAGCACTGATTAATTAAGACCCAGCAACGGGGAACGCGGTCTGACCGTGGCGTCCCCGTTGCTAGGGTCTGAGCGGCTCCGTGCGCCCGGCGTCTAGCATTGCTAGGGAGCCGGCGGCTGTCTGCCTGCGGCGTCCCTAGTTGCTAGGCGCCGGGCCGCACTGACGGGCGGACCCTCGGCGCCTAACACTAAGCATAACCAGCCTCGGGCTCTTTGAGCCCGGTCCTGGTTGTAAAAATACGGGGAAAAAATGGACAGGGGATCCCCCGTATTTTTAGAACCAGCACCGGTTTCTGCGTCCGGTCCTGGTGCAAAAAATACGGGGGACAAAAAGCGTAGGGGTCCCCCGTATTTTTTACACCAGCAGCGGGCTCCACTAGCTGGAGAGATAATGCCACAGCCGTGGACACTTTTATAGCGGTCCCTGCGGCCGAGGCATTAAATCCCCAACTAGTCACCCCTGGCTGGGGTACCATGGAGGAGTGGGGACCCCTTAAATCAAGGGGTCCCCCCCTCCAGCCACCCATGGGCCAGGGGTGAAGCCCGAGGCTGTCCCCCCCCCCCATCCAAGGGCTGCAGATGGGGGGCTGATAGCCTTGTGTAAAATAAAAGAATGTTGTTTTTTGCAGAAGAACTACAAGTCCCACAAAGCCTCCCCTGCAAGCTGGTTCTTGGAGAACCACAAGTACCAGCATGCAGGGGTAAAACGGGCCCGCTGGTACCTGTAGTTCTTCTTAAAAAAAAATCCAAAATAAAAACAGGACACGCACGCCGTGAAAGTAAAACTTTATTACATACATGCCGACACACACATACTTACCTATGTTCACACGCTGACTCTGTCCACGTCTCCAAGTAGAATCCAGTGTGTACCTGAAAATAAAATTATACTCACCTAAATCCAGTGTGTCCTTTTCTTTTTTGTAATCCACATACTTGGCAAAAAAACAAACTGCATTTACCCGGACCACGCACTGAAAGGGGTCCTATGTCAGACGCGCATAGCACATACCGCTCCATTATGTTCAATGGTGGGAACTTTGCGGTCAGCGGTGAGGTTACCCGCGGTCAGCCGCTGACCGTGAGTAACCTCACCGCTGACCGCAAAGTTCCCACCAGTGAAGATAATGGAGCGGCTGTGTGATGTGCCGTCTGACAGCTCAGATGCGCATAGCCAATCAGGAGAGTGCCACAACGTGGCACTCCCTGATTGGCTGAAGGGACCCTCTGTGACAGGAGTCACGGGGGGGTCTCAGCATTCGGGGAAAGGGGTCCCATGTGTAAACATGGGACCCCTTTCAGTGCGTGGTCCGGGTAAATGCGGTTTGTTTTTTTGCCAAGTACGTGGATTACAAAACAGAACAGGACACACTGGATTTAGGTGAGTATAATTTTATTTTCAGGTACACACTGGATTCTACTTGGAGAAGTGGACAGAGGTCGGCGTGTGAACATAGGTAAGTATGTGTGTGTCGGCATGTATGTAATAAAGTTTTACTTTCACGGCGTGCGTGTCCTGTTTTTATTTGGGTATTTTTTTGCAGAAGAACTACAGGTACCAGCGGGCCCGTTTTACCCCCGCATGCTGGTACTTGTGGTTCTCCAAATACCAGCTTGCGGGGGAGGCTTGCTAGGACTTGTAGTTCTTCTGCAAAAAACAATATTCTTTTATTGTACACAAGTCTATCAGCCCCCCATCTGCAGCCCATGGATGGGTGGGACAGCCTCGGGCTTCACCCCTGGCCCTTTGGTGGAGGAGGGGGGGACCCCGTGATTTAAGGGGTCTCCACTCCTCCAGGGTACCCAGGCCAGGGGTGACTAGTTGGGGATTTAATGCCACGGCCGCAGGGACCGCTATAAGTGTCCCCCGGCTGTGGCATTATCTCTCCAGCTAGTGGAGCCCGGTGCTGGTGTAAAAAATACGGGGGACCCCTACGCTTTTTGTCCCCCGTATTTTTTGCACCAGGACCAGACGCAGAGCCCGGTGCTGGTTCTAAAAATACGGGGGATCCCCTGTCCGTTTTTCCCCTGTATTTTTACAACCAGGACCGGCTCAAAGAGCCCGAGGCTGGTTATGCTTAGGAGGGGGGACCCCACGCATTTTTTTTTCTGGGATTTTAACCCATTCCCTTAAAAAAAAAAAAAAAAATCTTTAAAAAAATATATAAATAATACTTGTGTCTCCTAATAGACAAACCAAGTACATAATCCCTTCTAATATAAATAGATATGCTATTAGCAATAAAAAAAACACAAACAAAAACATGTTTTAATTTTTTTTTATTAGATTCCGCCAGCAAAGTGTGGCGGAATGAAATTGATGAAATTACTGTCGAAAAGCACTGTTGTCGAATCGACATTCTTCAATTGAATATACTTTTGTCGAAAAGCCGCATTTTTAACAGTGCAGACATGACGAATTTGACAACTGTTGAATTTGAAAAAGTCGAATCTGAAACGTCCGTTTTTTTTGTCAAAAAGTACTTTATTGCATTGTCGAATCCAATTCAACATGTTTTTTTTGTCGAAAATGGCGGTTTTTCGACTTTTGCGGCAATTCGACCGCAATTGCATATACCGTAAATTCACATTAAATTCATAGGACCATATTCAGTTGTTATATTGCGCCCAATCTCCTGTGTATAGTGTCACGAGATAGCGGGGTGATATTCAACGGATTCCCGCTACCGCGCAGAACGCGTCCATAGTACTTGGTTTTAGCCGTGTAAAGCGCCAGAACCCGACTAAACTAATGGACGCAATCATGAAAAGTGCTGTTTAGGCGTGAAAACGGGTCACTATTCATCCATTTCAGCTCGCCACCACCGGGGGGATGCGAGGTGAAATGCAGACACCGGCATCCATTTATACCCGAACTGAGCTACAATTGAATAGCTTCATTTGGCTCCATCTACTGGCTGAATTCTGCCCTTAGGGCCTTATTCTGCACAGCCCGCTAATGTGACGCGATCGCATTGAGCTGTCATTAGACCTAGCGCGCATGTCAGGTCCCGATCTGCGCGTGCCGGCCAATGCGATTGCAGTCAGACCAAGGCATTTGCAGGGCAGTTGGGGGCGGTAATGCAGCTTTGTGGGGGCGTGGACTCGGCGTTGCGGCGGCGTGGGGAAGGGTGCTTCCCTTATTCAGCAATGCGATCTCAATTGAATTGTGATGTCATCGCTGGTCGCCATTAGCATGCTGGGCTGCCTTGTTCTGTGCGGGAAGGTCCCCGGCCTGGGGAAGCAATGGATGCTGATGGGGGTCACATGCAGTGAGAAAGCACTCCGCAGCTTTCTCAGGGTACAGTACCCCCCCCCCCCCGCACGTACCCACTGCACGGTACCCCCCTGCACGTACCCACTGCGAGGTACCCTCCTGCACGTACCCACCGCGAGGTACCTCCCTTCACCTACCCGCAGCGAGGTACCTCCCTGCACATGTGGGGGTTAGGACAACAATAAGATTGCCGGCTTCCAGCTCTGTGACCCCAGAAATCTGATATCTACTGTATACTGAGATGCCGCTTTATAGAAGATACCAGATGACCAGAGCTACAGTGCAGGAAGCCAGCAATCAGATGACAGGAGAGCAGGACTTTACCAGGGACACCGATCACTGTAAGTATAGGTAACGGTGATCAGCCTGTGGTCTTATTACACACACATGGCCGATCCCAGGAGCCCGCTCCCGACTCTGCTCTGCCTGCCAGAACATCGCCGATCCCAGGACCCTGCTCCCGACTTTGCTCTGCCTGTCAGAACATGGCTGATCCCAGGAGCCTTCTCCCGACTCTGCTCTGCCTGCCAGAACATGGCCGATCCCAGGACCCTGCTCCCGACTCTGCTCTGCCTGTCAGCACATGGCTGATCCCAGGAGCCAGCGCCCTACTCTGCTCTGTCTGCCAGAACATGGCCGATCCAACGGGAGCCCGCTCCCGACTCTGCTCTGCCTGTCAGCACATGGCTGATCCCAGGAGCCAGCTCCCTACTCTGCTCTGCCCGTCAGCATATGGCTGATCCCAGGACCCTGCTCCCTACTCTGCTCTGCCTGTCAGCATATGGCTGATCCCAGGAGCCTGCTCCCTACTCTGCTCTGCCCGTCAGCATATGGCTGATCCCAGGAGCCCGCTCCCAACTCTGCTCTGCCTGTCAGCAAATGGCTGATCCCAGGAGCCCGCTCACTACTCTGCTCTGCCCGTCAGCATATGGCTGATCCCAGGAGCCTTCTCCCGACTCTGCTCTGCCTGTCAGCATATGGCTGATCCCAGGAGTCCGCTCCCTACTCTGCTCTGCCTGTCAGCATATGGCTGATCCCAGGAGCCTGCTCCCTACTCTGCTCTGCCCGTCAGCATATGGCTGATCCCAGGAGCCCGCTCCCTACTCTGCTCTGCCTGTCAGCACATGGATGATCCCAGGAGCCCGCTCACTACTCAGCTCTGCCTGTCAGCATATGGCTGATCCCAGGAGCCCGCTCACTACTCTGCTCTGCCCGTCAGCATATGGCTGATCCCAGGAGCCTTCTCCCGACTCTGCTCTGCCTGTCAGCACATGGCTGATCCCAGGAGCCTGCTCCCAACTCTGCTCTGCCTGTCAGCACATGGCCGATCCCAGGACCCTGCTCCCGACTCTGCCCTGCCTGTCAGCATATGGCCGATCCCAGGATCCTGCTCCCGACTCTGCTCTGCCTGCCAGCAGATGGCTGATCCCAGGACCCTGCTCCCTACTCTGCTCTGCCCGTCAGCATATGGCTGATCCCAGGAGCCTGCTCCCTACTCTGCTCTGCCCATCAGCATATGGCTGATCCCAGGAGCCCGCTCCCAACTCTGCTCTGCCTGTCAGCAAATGGCCGATCCCAGGACCCCGCTCCCATCTCTGCCCTGCCTGTCAGCACATGGCCGATCCCAGGAGCCTGCTCCCGACTCTGCTCTGCCTGCCAGCACATGGCCGATCCCAGGAGCCTGCTCCCGACTCTGCTCTGCCTGCCAGCACATGGCCGATCCCAGGAGCCCGCTCCCGACTCTGCTCTGCCTGTCAGCATATGGCCGATCCCAGGAGCCTGCTCCCGACTCTGCTCTGCCTGCCAGCACATGGCCGATCCCAGGAGCCTGCTCCCGACTCTGCTCTGCCTGCCAGCACATGGCCGATCCCAGGACCCTGCTCCCTACTCTGCTTTGCCTGTCAGCATATGGCCGATCCCAGGACCTTGCTCCCGACTCTGCTCTGCCCGTCAGAACATGGCCGATCCCAGGACCCTGCTCCCTACTCTGCTCTGCCCGTCAGCACATGGCTGATCCCAGGAGCCCGCTCCCGACTCTGCTCTGCCCGTCAGCACATGGCTGATCCCAGGAGCCTGCTCCCTACTCTGCTCTGCCTGTCAGCATATGGCTGATCCCAGGAGCCTGCTCCCTACTCTGCTCTGCCTGTCAGCATATGGCCGATCCCAGGAGCCTGCTCCCTACTCTGCTCTGCCCGTCAGAACATGGCTGATCCCAGGAGCCTGCTCCCTACTATGCTCTGCCCGTCAGAACATGGCTGATCCCAGGAGCCCGCTCCCAACTCTGCCCTGCCCGTCAGCACATGGCCGATCCCAGGACCCTGCTCCCGACTCTGCTCTGCCTGCCAGCACATGGCTGATCCCAGGAGCCTGCTCCCGACTCTGCTCTGCCTGTCAGCACATGGCCGATCCCAGGAGCCTGCTCCCGACTCTGCTCTGCCCGTCAGAACATGGCTGATCCCAGGAGCCTGCTCCCTACTCTGCTCTGCCCGTCAGAACATGGCTGATCCCAGGAGCCCGCTCCCAACTCTGCTCTGCCTGTCAGCACATGGCCGATCCCAGGACCCTGCTCCCGACTCTGCTCTGCCTGCCAGAACATGGCCGATCCCAGGACCCTGCTCCATACTCTGCTCTGCCTGCCAGCATATGGCTGATCCCAGGAGCCCGCTCCCAACTCTGCTCTGCCTGTCAGCATATGGCCGATTCCAGGAGCCAGCTCCCTACTCTGCTCTGCCTGTCAGCATATGGCTGATCCCAGGAGCCCGCACCGGACTCTGCTCTGCCTGTCAGCATATGGCTGATCCCAGGAGCCTGCTCCCTACTCTGCTCTGCCCGTCAGCATATGGCTGATCCCAGGAGCCTGCTCCCTACTCTGCTCTGCCCGTCAGCATATGGCTGATCCCAGGACCCTGCTCCCTACTCTGCTCTGCCTGTCAGAACATGGCCAATCCCAGGAGCCTGCTCACTACTCTGCTCTGCCTGTCAGCACATGGCTGATCCCAGGAGCCCGCTCCCAACTCTGCCCTGCCTGTCAGCACATGGCCGATCCCAGGACCCTGCTCCCGACTCTGCTCTGCCTGCCAGAACATGGCCGATCCCAGGACCCTGCTCCATACTCTGCTCTGCCTACCAGCATATGGCTGATCCCAGGAGCCCGCTCCCAACTCTGCTCTGCCTGCCAGCACATGGCTGATCCCAGGAGCCCGCTCCCGACTCTGATCTGCCTGTCAGCACATGGCCGATCCCAGGAGCCCGCTCCCGACTCTGCTCTGCCTGTCAGCACATGGCCGATCCCAGGAGCCTGCTCCCTACTCTGCTCTGCCCGTCAGAACATGGCTGATCCCAGGAGCCTGCTCCCTACTCTGCTCTGCCCGTCAGAACATGGCTGATCCCAGGAGCCCGCTCCCAACTCTGCCCTGCCTGTCAGCACATGGCCGATCCCAGGACCCTGCTCCCGACTCTGCTCTGCCTGCCAGAACATGGCCGATCCCAGGACCCTGCTCCATACTCTGCTCTGCCTACCAGCATATGGCTGATCCCAGGAGCCCGCTCCCAACTCTGCTCTGCCTGTCAGCATATGGCCGATTCCAGGAGCCAGCTCCCTACTCTGCTCTGCCTGTCAGCATATGGCGGATCCCAGGAGCCTGCTCCCTACTCTGCTCTGCCTGTCAGCATATGGCTGATCCCAGGAGCCTGCTCCCTACTCTGCTCTGCCCGTCAGCATATGGCTGATCCCAGGAGCCTGCTCCCTACTCTGCTCTGCCCGTCAGCATATGGCTGATCCCAGGACCCTGCTCCCTACTCTGCTCTGCCTGTCAGAACATGGCCAATCCCAGGAGCCTGCTCCCTACTCTGCTCTGCCTGTCAGCATATGGCTGATCCCAGGAGCCTGCTCCCTACTCTGCTCTGCCCGTCAGCATATGGCTGATCCCAGGAGCCCGCTCCCAACTCTGCTCTGCCTGTCAGCAAATGGCTGATCCCAGGAGCCCGCTCACTACTCTGCTCTGCCCGTCAGCATATGACTGATCCCAGGAGCGTTCTCCCGACTCTGCTCTGCCTGTCAGCATATGGCTGATCCCAGGAGTCCGCTCCCTACTCTGCTCTGCCTGTCAGCATATGGCTGATCCCAGGAGCCTGCTCCCTACTCTGCTCTGCCCGTCAGCATATGGCTGATCCCAGGAGCCCGCTCCCTACTCTGCTCTGCCTGTCAGCACATGGATGATCCCAGGAGCCCGCTCACTACTCAGCTCTGCCTGTCAGCATATGGCTGATCCCAGGAGCCCGCTCACTACTCTGCTCTGCCCGTCAGCATATGGCTGATCCCAGGAGCCTTCTCCCAACTCTGCTCTGCCTGTCAGCACATGGCTGATCCCAGGAGCCTGCTCCCAACTCTGCTCTGCCTGTCAGCACATGGCCGATCCCAGGACCCTGCTCCCGACTCTGCCCTGCCTGTCAGCATATGGCCGATCCCAGGATCCTGCTCCCGACTCTGCTCTGCCTGCCAGCAGATGGCTGATCCCAGGACCCTGCTCCCTACTCTGCTCTGCCCGTCAGCATATGGCTGATCCCAGGAGCCTGCTCCCTACTCTGCTCTGCCCATCAGCATATGGCTGATCCCAGGAGCCCGCTCCCAACTCTGCTCTGCCTGTCAGCAAATGGCCGATCCCAGGACCCCGCTCCCATCTCTGCCCTGCCTGTCAGCACATGGCCGATCCCAGGAGCCTGCTCCCGACTCTGCTCTGCCTGCCAGCACATGGCCGATCCCAGGAGCCTGCTCCCGACTCTGCTCTGCCTGCCAGCACATGGCCGATCCCAGGAGCCCGCTCCCGACTCTGCTCTGCCTGTCAGCATATGGCCGATCCCAGGAGCCTGCTCCCGACTCTGCTCTGCCTGCCAGCACATGGCCGATCCCAGGAGCCTGCTCCCGACTCTGCTCTGCCTGCCAGCACATGGCCGATCCCAGGACCCTGCTCCCTACTCTGCTTTGCCTGTCAGCATATGGCCGATCCCAGGACCTTGCTCCCGACTCTGCTCTGCCCGTCAGAACATGGCCGATCCCAGGACCCTGCTCCCTACTCTGCTCTGCCCGTCAGCACATGGCTGATCCCAGGAGCCCGCTCCCGACTCTGCTCTGCCCGTCAGCACATGGCTGATCCCAGGAGCCTGCTCCCTACTCTGCTCTGCTTGTCAGCATATGGCTGATCCCAGGAGCCTGCTCCCTACTCTGCTCTGCCTGTCAGCATATGGCCGATCCCAGGAGCCTGCTCCCTACTCTGCTCTGCCCGTCAGAACATGGCTGATCCCAGGAGCCTGCTCCCTACTATGCTCTGCCCGTCAGAACATGGCTGATCCCAGGAGCCCGCTCCCAACTCTGCCCTGCCCGTCAGCACATGGCCGATCCCAGGACCCTGCTCCCGACTCTGCTCTGCCTGCCAGCACATGGCTGATCCCAGGAGCCTGCTCCCGACTCTGCTCTGCCTGTCAGCACATGGCCGATCCCAGGAGCCTGCTCCCGACTCTGCTCTGCCCGTCAGAACATGGCTGATCCCAGGAGCCTGCTCCCTACTCTGCTCTGCCCGTCAGAACATGGCTGATCCCAGGAGCCCGCTCCCAACTCTGCTCTGCCTGTCAGCACATGGCCGATCCCAGGACCCTGCTCCCGACTCTGCTCTGCCTGCCAGAACATGGCCGATCCCAGGACCCTGCTCCATACTCTGCTCTGCCTGCCAGCATATGGCTGATCCCAGGAGCCCGCTCCCAACTCTGCTCTGCCTGTCAGCATATGGCCGATTCCAGGAGCCAGCTCCCTACTCTGCTCTGCCTGTCAGCATATGGCTGATCCCAGGAGCCCGCACCGGACTCTGCTCTGCCTGTCAGCATATGGCTGATCCCAGGAGCCTGCTCCCTACTCTGCTCTGCCCGTCAGCATATGGCTGATCCCAGGAGCCTGCTCCCTACTCTGCTCTGCCCGTCAGCATATGGCTGATCCCAGGACCCTGCTCCCTACTCTGCTCTGCCTGTCAGAACATGGCCAATCCCAGGAGCCTGCTCACTACTCTGCTCTGCCTGTCAGCACATGGCTGATCCCAGGAGCCCGCTCCCAACTCTGCCCTGCCTGTCAGCACATGGCCGATCCCAGGACCCTGCTCCCGACTCTGCTCTGCCTGCCAGAACATGGCCGATCCCAGGACCCTGCTCCATACTCTGCTCTGCCTACCAGCATATGGCTGATCCCAGGAGCCCGCTCCCAACTCTGCTCTGCCTGCCAGCACATGGCTGATCCCAGGAGCCCGCTCCCGACTCTGCTCTGCCTGTCAGCACATGGCCGATCCCAGGAGCCCGCTCCCGACTCTGCTCTGCCTGTCAGCACATGGCCGATCCCAGGAGCCTGCTCCCTACTCTGCTCTGCCCGTCAGAACATGGCTGATCCCAGGAGCCTGCTCCCTACTCTGCTCTGCCCGTCAGAACATGGCTGATCCCAGGAGCCCGCTCCCAACTCTGCCCTGCCTGTCAGCACATGGCCGATCCCAGGACCCTGCTCCCGACTCTGCTCTGCCTGCCAGAACATGGCCGATCCCAGGACCCTGCTCCATACTCTGCTCTGCCTACCAGCATATGGCTGATCCCAGGAGCCCGCTCCCAACTTTGCTCTGCCTGTCAGCATATGGCCGATTCCAGGAGCCAGCTCCCTACTCTGCTCTGCCTGTCAGCATATGGCGGATCCCAGGAGCCTGCTCCCTACTCTGCTCTGCCTGTCAGCATATGGCTGATCCCAGGAGCCTGCTCCCTACTCTGCTCTGCCCGTCAGCATATGGCTGATCCCAGGAGCCTGCTCCCTACTCTGCTCTGCCCGTCAGCATATGGCTGATCCCAGGACCCTGCTCCCTACTCTGCTCTGCCTGTCAGAACATGGCCAATCCCAGGAGCCTGCTCCCTACTCTGCTCTGCCTGTCAGCACATGGCTGATCCCAGGACCCTGCTCCCAACTCTGCTCTGCCCGTCAGAACATGGCTGATCCCTGGAGCCCGCTCCCTACTCTGCTTTGCCTGTCAGCATATGGCTGATCCCAGGACCCTGCTCCCTACTCTGCTCTGCCCGTCAGCATATGGCTGATCCCAGGAGCCCGCTCCCAACTCTGCTCTGCCTGTCAGCAAATGGCCGATCCCAGGAGCCCGCTCCCATCTCTGCCCTGCCTGTCAGCACATGGCCGATCCCAGGAGCCTGCTCCCGACTCTGCTCTGCCTGCCAGCACATGGCCGATCCCAGGACCCTGCTCCCTACTCTGCTTTGCCTGTCAGCATATGGCCGATCCCAGGACCTTGCTCCCGACTCTGCTCTGCCCGTCAGAACATGGCCGATCCCAGGACCCTGCTCCCTACTCTGCTCTGCCCGTCAGCACATGGCTGATCCCAGGAGCCCGCTCCCGACTCTGCTCTGCCCGTCAGCACATGGCTGATCCCAGGAGCCTGCTCCCTACTCTGCTCTGCCCGTCAGCATATGGCTGATCCCAGGAGCCCGCTCCCGACTCTGCTCTGCCTGTCAGCATATGGCTGATCCCCGGATCCTGCTCCCTACTCTGCTCTGCCTGCCAGAACATGGCCGATCCCAGGAGCCTGCTCCCTACTCTGCTCTGCCCGTCAGAACATGGCTGATCCCAGGAGCCCGCTCCCAACTCTGCTCTGCCTGTCAGCACATGGCCGATCCCAGGACCCTGCTCCCGACTCTGCTCTGCCTGCCAGAACATGGCCGATCCCAGGACCCTGCTCCATACTCTGCTCTGCCTGCCAGCATATGGCTGATCCCAGGAGCCCGCTCCCAACTCTGCTCTGCCTGTCAGCATATGGCCGATTCCAGGAGCCAGCTCCCTACTCTGCTCTGCCTGTCAGCATATGGCTGATCCCAGGAGCCCGCACCGGACTCTGCTCTGCCTGTCAGCATATGGCTGATCCCAGGAGCCTGCTCCCTACTCTGCTCTGCCCGTCAGCATATGGCTGATCCCAGGAGCCTGCTCCCTACTCTGCTCTGCCCGTCAGCATATGGCTGATCCCAGGACCCTGCTCCCTACTCTGCTCTGCCTGTCAGAACATGGCCAATCCCAGGAGCCTGCTCACTACTCTGCTCTGCCTGTCAGCACATGGCCGATCCCAGGACCCTGCTCCCGACTCTGCTCTGCCTGCCAGAACATGGCCGATCCCAGGACCCTGCTCCATACTCTGCTCTGCCTGTCAGCATATGGCTGATCCCAGGAGCCCGCTCCCTACTCTGCTCTGCCTGTCAGCATATGGCTGATCCCAGGACCCTGCTCCCAACTCTGCTCTGCCTGTCAGCACATGGCCGATCCCAGGAGCCAGCTCCCTACTCTGCTCTGCCTGTCAGCATATGGCTGATCCCAGGACCCTGCTCCCTACTCTGCTCTGCCCGTCAGCATATGGCTGATCCCAGGAGCCCGCTCCCTACTCTGCTCTGCCTGTCAGCATATGGCTGATCCCAGGACCCTGCTCCCTACTCTGCTCTGCCCGTCAGCATATGGCTGATCCCAGGAGCCCGCTCCCTACTCTGCTCTGCCCGTCAGCACATGGCTGATCCGAGGATCCTGCTCCCGGCTCTGTTCTGCCTGTCAGCATATGGCTGATCCCAGGATCCTGCTCCCAACTCTGCTCTGCCTGTCAGCACATGGCTGATCCCAGGAGCCTGCTCCCTACTCTGCTCTGCCCGTCAGCACATGGCTGATCCCAGGAGCCCGCTCTCTACTCTGCTCTGCCTGTCAGCACATGGCTGATCCCAGGACCCTGCTCCCGACTCTGCTCTGCCCGTCAGCACATGGCCAATCCCAGGAGCCAGCTCCCTACTCTGCTCTGCCTGTCAGCATATGGCCAATCCCAGGAGCCCGCTCCCAACTCTGCTCTGCCTGTCAGCATATGGCTGATCCCAGGATCCTGCTCCCAACTCTGCTCTGCCTGTCAGCATATGGCTGATCCCAGGATCCTGCTCCCAACTCTGCTCTGCCTGTCAGCATATGGCTGATCCCAGGAGCCTGCTCCCTACTCTGCTCTGCCTGTCAGCACATGGCCAATCCAAGGAGCCAGCTCCCTACTCTGCTCTGCCTGTCAGCACATGGCCAATCCCAGGAGCCAGCTCCCTACTCTGCTCTGCCTGTCAGCATATGGCCAATCCCAGGAGCCAGCTCCCTACTCTGCTCTGCCTGTCAGCACATGGCCAACCCCAGGAGCCCGCTCCCTACTCTGCTCTGCCTGTCAGCACATGGCCAATCCCAGGAGCCCGCACCGGACTCTGCTCTGCCTGTCAGCATATGGCTGATCCCAGGAGCCAGCTCCCTACTCTGCTCTGCCTGTCAGCATATGGCTGATCCCAGGAGCCTGCTCCCTACTCTGCTCTGCCTGTCAGCATATGGCTGATCCCAGGAGCCTGCTCCCTACTCTGCTCTGCCTGTCAGCATATGGCTGATCCCAGGAGCCCGCTCCCTACTCTGCTCTGCCTGTCAGCATATGGCTGATCCCAGGACCCTGCTCCCAACTCTGCTCTGCCTGTCAGCACATGGCCGATCCCAGGAGCCAGCTCCCTACTCTGCTCTGCCTGTCAGCATATGGCTGATCCCAGGACCCTGCTCCCTACTCTGCTCTGCCCATCAGCATATGGCTGATCCCAGGAGCCCGCTCCCTACTCTGCTCTGCCTGTCAGCATATGGCTGATCCCAGGACCCTGCTCCCTACTCTGCTCTGCCCGTCAGCATATGGCTGATCCCAGGAGCCCGCTCCCTACTCTGCTCTGCCCGTCAGCACATGGCTGATCCGAGGATCCTGCTCCCGGCTCTGTTCTGCCTGTCAGCATATGGCTGATCCCAGGATCCTGCTCCCAACTCTGCTCTGCCTGTCAGCACATTGCTGATCCCAGGAGCCTGCTCCCTACTCTGCTCTGCCCGTCAGCACATGGCTGATCCCAGGAGCCCGCTCTCTACTCTGCTCTGCCTGTCAGCACATGGCTGATCCCAGGACCCTGCTCCCGACTCTGCTCTGCCCGTCAGCACATGGCCAATCCCAGGAGCCAGCTCCCTACTCTGCTCTGCCTGTCAGCATATGGCCAATCCCAGGAGCCCGCTCCCAACTCTGCTCTGCCTGTCAGCATATGGCTGATCCCAGGATCCTGCTCCCAACTCTGCTCTGCCTGTCAGCATATGGCTGATCCCAGGATCCTGCTCCCAACTCTGCTCTGCCTGTCAGCATATGGCTGATCCCAGGAGCCTGCTCCCTACTCTGCTCTGCCTGTCAGCACATGGCCAATCCCAGGAGCCAGCTCCCTACTCTGCTCTGCCTGTCAGCACATGGCCAATCCCAGGAGCCAGCTCCCTACTCTGCTCTGCCTGTCAGCATATGGCCAATCCCAGGAGCCAGCTCCCTACTCTGCTCTGCCTGTCAGCATATGGCCAACCCCAGGAGCCCGCTCCCTACTCTGCTCTGCCTGTCAGCACATGGCCAATCCCAGGAGCCCGCACCGGACTCTGCTCTGCCTGTCAGCATATGGCTGATCCCAGGAGCCAGCTCCCTACTCTGCTCTGCCTGTCAGCATATGGCTGATCCCAGGAGCCCGCTCCCTTCTCTGCTCTGCCCGTCAGCATATGGCTGATCCCAGGAGCCAGCTCCCTACTCTGCTCTGCCTGTCAGCATATGGCTGATCCCAGGAGCCCGCTCCCTACTCTGCTCTGCCTGTCAGCATATGGCCGATCCCAGGAGCCCGCTCGCTACTCTGCTCTGCCTGTCAGCACATGGCCAATCCCAGGAGCCTGCTCCCGACTCTGCCTGCCAGCATATGGCTGATTTCAGGAGCCCGCTCCCTACTCTGCTCTGCCCGTCAGCATATGGCTGATCCCAGGAGCCTGCTCCCAGCTCTGCTCTGCCTGTCAGCACATGGCCGATCCCAGGAGCCTGCTCCCGACTCTGCCTGCAAGCAGATGGCTGATCCCAGGAGCCTGCTCCCTACTCTGCTCTGCCTGTCAGCATATGGCTGATCCCAGGAGCCCGCTCCCAGCTCTGCTCTGCCTGTCAGCATATGGCTGATCCCAGGAGCCTGCTCCCTACTCTGCTCTGCCTGTCAGCACATGGCCAATCCCAGGAGCCTGCTCCCTACTCTGCTCTGCCTGTCAGCACATGGCCAATCCCAGGAGCCCGCACCGGACTCTGCTCTGCCTGTCAGCATATGGCTGATCCCAGGAGCCCGCTCCCTACTCTGCTCTGCCTGTCAGCATATGGCTGATCCCAGGAGCCCGTTCCCTACTCTGCTCTGCCTGTCAGCATATGGCCGATCCCAGGAGCCCGCTCGCTACTCTGCTCTGCCTGTCAGCACATGGCCGATCCCAGGAGCCCGCTCGCTACTCTGCTCTGCCTGCCAGCATATGGCTGATTTCAGGAGCCCGCTCCCTACTCTGCTCTGCCCGTCAGCATATGGCCGATCCCAGGAGCCCGCTCCCTACTCTGCTCTGGCTGCCAACATATGGCTGATCCCAGGAGCCCGCTCCCAGCTCTGCCCTGACTGTCAGCACATGGCCGATCCCAGGAGCCTGCACCCGACTCTGCTCTGCCTGCCAGCACATGCCCAATCCCAGGAGCCTGCTCCCGACTCTGCCTGCCAGCATATGGCCAATCCCAGGAGCCCGCTCCCTACTCTGCTCTGCCTGTCAGCATATGGCCGATCCCAGGACCCTGCTCCCTATACTGCTCTGCCCGTCAGAACATGGCCAATCCCAGGAGCCTGCTCCCGACTCTGCCTGCCAGCATATGGCTGATCCCAGGAGCCCGCTCCCTACTCTGCTCTGCCTGCCAGCATATGGCTGATTCCAGGAGCCTGCTCCCTACTCTGCTCTGCCTGTCAGCATATGGCCGATCCCAGGAGCCCGCTCGCTACTCTGCTCTGCCTGCCAGCATATGGCTGATTTCAGGAGCCCGCTCCCTACTCTGCTCTGCCCGTCAGCACATGTCCGATCCCAGGAGCCAGCTCCCTACTCTGCTCTGCCTGTCAGCACATGGCCGATCCCAGGAGCCTGCTCCCGACTCTGCCTGCAAGCAGATGGCTGATCCCAGGAGCCTGCTCCCTACTCTGCTCTGCCTGTCAGCATATGGCCGATCCCAGGAGCCCGCTCGCTACTCTGCTCTGCCTGCCAGCATATGGCTGATTTCAGGAGCCCGCTCCCTACTCTGCTCTGCCCGTCAGCATATGGCTGATCCCAGGAGCCCGCTCCCAGCTCTGCTCTGCCTGTCAGCACATGGCCGATCCCAGGAGCCTGCTCCCGACTCTGCCTGCAAGCAGATGGCTGATCCCAGGAGCCTGCTCCCTACTCTGCTCTGCCTGTCAGCATATGGCTGATCCCAGGAGCCCGCTCCCAGCTCTGCTCTGCCTGTCAGCATATGGCTGATCCCAGGAGCCTGCTCCCTACTCTGCTCTGCCTGTCAGCACATGGCCAATCCCAGGAGCCTGCTCCCTACTCTGCTCTGCCTGTCAGCACATGGCCAATCCCAGGAGCCCGCACCGGACTCTGCTCTGCCTGTCAGCATATGGCTGATCCCAGGAGCCCGCTCCCTTCTCTGCTCTGCCCGTCAGCATATGGCTGATCCCAGGAGCCAGCTCCCTACTCTGCTCTGCCTGTCAGCATATGGCTGATCCCAGGAGCCCGCTCCCTACTCTGCTCTGCCTGTCAGCATATGGCCGATCCCAGGAGCCCGCTCGCTACTCTGCTCTGCCTGTCAGCACATGGCCAATCCCAGGAGCCTGCTCCCGACTCTGCCTGCCAGCATATGGCTGATTTCAGGAGCCCGCTCCCTACTCTGCTCTGCCCGTCAGCATATGGCTGATCCCAGGAGCCCGCTCCCAGCTCTGCTCTGCCTGTCAGCACATGGCCGATCCCAGGAGCCTGCTCCCGACTCTGCCTGCAAGCAGATGGCTGATCCCAGGAGCCTGCTCCCTACTCTGCTCTGCCTGTCAGCATATGGCTGATCCCAGGAGCCCGCTCCCAGCTCTGCTCTGCCTGTCAGCATATGGCTGATCCCAGGAGCCTGCTCCCTACTCTGCTCTGCCTGTCAGCACATGGCCAATCCCAGGAGCCTGCTCCCTACTCTGCTCTGCCTGTCAGCACATGGCCAATCCCAGGAGCCCGCACCGGACTCTGCTCTGCCTGTCAGCATATGGCTGATCCCAGGAGCCAGCTCCCTACTCTGCTCTGCCTGTCAGCATATGGCTGATCCCAGGAGCCCGCTCCCTACTCTGCTCTGCCTGTCAGCATATGGCTGATCCCAGGAGCCCGTTCCCTACTCTGCTCTGCCTGTCAGCATATGGCCGATCCCAGGAGCCCGCTCGCTACTCTGCTCTGCCTGTCAGCACATGGCCGATCCCAGGAGCCCGCTCGCTACTCTGCTCTGCCTGCCAGCATATGGCTGATTTCAGGAGCCCGCTCCCTACTCTGCTCTGCCCGTCAGCATATGGCCGATCCCAGGAGCCCGCTCCCTACTCTGCTCTGGCTGCCAACATATGGCTGATCCCAGGAGCCCGCTCCCAGCTCTGCCCTGACTGTCAGCACATGGCCGATCCCAGGAGCCTGCTCCCGACTCTGCTCTGCCTGCCAGCACATGCCCAATCCCAGGAGCCTGCTCCCGACTCTGCCTGCCAGCATATGGCCAATCCCAGGAGCCCGCTCCCTACTCTGCTCTGCCTGCCAGCATATGGCCGATCCCAGGACCCTGCTCCCTATACTGCTCTGCCCGTCAGAACATGGCCAATCCCAGGAGCCTGCTCCCGACTCTGCCTGCCAGCATATGGCTGATCCCAGGAGCCCGCTCCCTACTCTGCTCTGCCTGCCAGCATATGGCTGATTCCAGGAGCCTGCTCCCTACTCTGCTCTGCCTGTCAGCATATGGCCGATCCCAGGAGCCCGCTCGCTACTCTGCTCTGCCTGCCAGCATATGGCTGATTTCAGGAGCCCGCTCCCTACTCTGCTCTGCCCGTCAGCACATGGCTGATCCCAGGAGCCAGCTCCCTACTCTGCTCTGCCTGTCAGCACATGGCCGATCCCAGGAGCCTGCTCCTGACTCTGCCTGCCAGCATATGGCCGATCCCAGGAGCCCGCTCCCTACTCTGCTCTGCCTGCCAGCATATGGCCGATCCCAGGACCCTCAGACAACAGCCACGCCTCCTCCCAGCATACAAAGAGGAGACACATTACACATTTATTTCTGGGGACTCCAAAACGACCATAGGGTATAGACGGGATACACAGGAGACATGGGCAAACTATAAGACTTTGAATGGGTGTGAACTGGCTCCTCCCTCTATGCCCCTCCTCCAGACCTCAGTTAGATTCTGTGCCCAGAGAGACTGGTCACACACTAGGGGAGCTCTACTGAGTTTCTCTGAAAAGACTTTGTTAGGTTTATTATTTTCAGGGAGACCTGCTGGCTACAGTCTCCCTGCATCGTGGGACTGAGGGTGGAGAAGCAGACCTACTTCTTCTTAGTTCAAGGCTCTGCTTCTTAGGCTACTGGACACCATTAGCTGCAGAGGGTCTGATCACTTGGTTCGCCTAGCTGCTTGTTCCCGGAGCCACGCCGTCACCCCCCTTGCAGAGCCAGAAGAAAGAAGCCGGGTGAGTATTAGAAGAACATAAGACTTCAGTGACGGCAGAAGACTTCAGTAATGAGGTACCGCGCAGCGGTCACTCTGCGCGCCATGCTCCCACACACACTTATGGCGGCACATGCAGGGTGCAGGGGGGGCGCCCTGGGCAGCATGATTACTGGAGTTTGACAATAAATCTGGGCAAAGTATATACGTCGGAAGTGCCTAGGCACTGGATATAGCCCCCGCCAGTATAAATATTTTACATTTGAGCGGGACTACAGCGCGCAGATGAGGGGGCGTGGCTTAGCCCTCACAGCTTACCAGCGCCATTTTCTCTTACACAGGATGCAGAGACGCTGGCCCGGACCTCCACTCTCCTGCATAAGTAACAGGGAGCAAAACGGGGGGGGGAGGGGCACAGTAATTTGGTACGATTACCCATTGAGGTTAACAGCGCAAACAGGTCTGAGGCAGTGTGTATTTGCTCTCAGTACCGGGATAGGCGCTGGGGTGTGAGCTGGTAAACTCCCTCTGTGTGTCTCTAACAGGCTTTCCGTGGGTCTGTCCCCTGTTGCCAGAGTGTTGGTGTGTGTCGATACGTGTGTGTCGACATGTCTGAGGCTGAGTGCACCTCCCCGGAGTAAGTTGCAGTGGGCGCAGATAAGGGACTGGGAGTGACTCTGTCGGCACCGCCGACTGCTGATTGGGTGGATATGTTGAGTACATTGAATGCAAATGTGGCGTTATTGACTGAAAGGCTGGATAAATCTGATTCTCAGGCACAAACGTGGAGAAAATCCATGGAGGACGCCTTGTCTCAGGTCCAGATCCCCTCAGGGTCACAAAAGCGGTAATTTACCCAGATGGCGGATACTGATAGCGACACGGACTCTGATTCCAGTGTCGACTATAGTGAGACCAGTTTAAATCCGAAACTGGTTAAGAGTATTCAGTACATGATTGTGGCAATTAAAGACGTATTACATATTTCTGAAGTGCCTGCTGTTCCTGATACAAGGGTTGTTTGTACAAGGGAAAAAAGCCTGAGGTGACGTTTCCCCCCTCTCAGCTGAACGCTCTTTGTGAAAAAGCTTGGGAATCTCCTAACAAAAGGTGGCAGATTCCCAAGAGCATTCTAATGGCATATCCTTTCCCCTCTGACGACAGGGGAAAGTGGGAATCATCTCCCAATGTGGACAAGGCTCTATCACGGCTGTCCAAGAAGGTGGCGCTTCCGTCTCCTGACACTGCTGCCCTTAAGGACCCTGCGGATCGTAAGCAGGAAACGACCTTAAAATCCATTTATGTCACTACGTGTGTGCTGCTCAGACCTGCCGTGGCGTCGGCATGGGTGAGTAGTGCTATTGGTAAGTGGGCTGATAATTTGGCATCTGACATGGCTACCTTGGATAGGGATAGCATTCTTTTGATTCTTGGTTATATCAGGGACGCTGCAGCTTACCTAAAGGATGCGGCAAGGATAGTGGGATCAAGGGTCAATGCCATGGTAGTCTCGGCCAGGAGAGCGCTGTGGATTCATCAATGAAATGCTGATGCCGACTAAGAAAGCTATGGAAGCTCTCCCATATAAAGGTAGTGTCTTGTTTGGTGACGGCCTCGCTGACCTAGTGTCTACGGCTACAGCGGGTAAGTCATCCTTTCTTCCTTATGTTCCTGCACAACAGAAAAAGACGCCGCATTATCAGATGCAGTCCTTTTGGCCTAATAAATACAAATAAGGAAGAGGGTCGTCCTTCCTTGCCTCTAAAAGGTAGAGAAAGGGGAAAAAGGTCACCTGCTGTGCCAGGCTCCCAGGAGCAGAAGTCCTCCCCGGCTTCTGCCAAGTCCGCCGCATGACGTTGGGGCTCCTCTACGGGAGTCCGTACCGGTGGGGGCGCGTCTCCAACTCTTCAGTCAGGTCTGGGTTCACTCGGGCCTGGATCCTTGGGTGTTAGACATAGTGTCCCAAGGGTACAAACTGGAGTTTCAAGAGGTGCCCCCCCACCGATTTTTCAAATCAGCCTTGCCAGTTTCTTCCCAGAAAGGGAAGTAGTGAGTGCTGCGATACAAAAGCTGTGTCAACAGCGTGTCATTGTCACGGTACCTCCGTCTCAACGGGGAGAAGGGTTTTATTCGAGCCTGTTTGTCGTACCAAAGCCGGATGGCTCGGTCAGACCGATCCTGAACCTAAAATCCCTCAATCTGTATTTGAAAACTTTCAAGTTCTAGATGGAATCTCTTCGAGCAGTGATCTCCAGTCTGGAGAAGGGGGATTGAAGGGGGATTTTATGGTGTCAGTCGACATAAAAGATGCCTACTAACATGTCTCAATATATCCTCCACATCAAGCGTTCCTGAGGTTTGCGGTTCAGGATTGTCATTACCAATTTCAGACATTGCCGTTTGGTCTTTCTACGGCCCCGAGGGTCTTCACCAAAGTAATGGCAGAAATTATGGTACTCCTACGCAAGCAGGGTGTCACAATTATCCCGTACTTGGACGATTTTCTGATAAAGGCAAGATCAAAGGAGCAGTTGCTAAGAAACGTGGCACTCTCCCTGACAGTTCTGCAACAACATGGTTGGATTCTAAATTTGCCAAAGTCACAGTTGATTCTGACAACTCTGCTGTCTTTCTTGCGCATGATCCTGGACACGGAACTGCAGAGAGTGTTTCTCCCAGGGGAAAAAGCTCTATAAATCCAGACCATGTTCAAGAAAGTGTTGATTCATCAATGCACTCGGGTGCTGGGGAAGATCGTTGCAGCTTACGAAGCCATTCCGTTTGGCAGGTTCCATGCCAGGGTGTTTCAGTGGGATCTGTTGGACAAGTGGTCCGGGTCTCACCTGCACATGCACCAGAAAATAAGTTTATCTTCCAGGACCAGAATATCTCTCCTGTGGTGGCTTCAAAGTTCTCACCTCCTAGAGGGACGCAGGTTCGGGATCCAGGATTGGGTCCTGGTGATCACGGATGCAAGTCTCCGAGGCTGGGGAGCAGTCACACAGGGAAAACATTTCCAGGGAAAATGGTCAAGCCAGGAAGCTTGTCTGCACATAAACGTTCTGGAATTAAGAGCCGTCTACAATGGCCTTCTGCAAGCGGAACACTTTCTTCGTGGTCTACCTGTCCTGATTCAGTCGGACAACGTAACAGTGGTGGCGTACATAAACCGCCAGGGCGGAACAAAGAGCAGAGCGGCGATGGCGGAGGCCACAAAAGTTCTCCGCTGGGCGGAAAAACATGTAAGCGCTCTTTCAGCGGTCTTCCTTCCGGGCGTGGACAATTGGTAAGCAGATTTCCTCAGCAGACACGATCTCCATCCAGGAGAGTGGGGTCTTCATCACGAGGTTTTTGCAGAAGTGACAAGTCGTTGGGGAATTCCTCAGATAGACATGATGGCGTCTCTCCTCAACAAGAAGCTTCAGAGATATTGTTCCAGGTCAAGGGACCCTCAAGCCAGTGAAGTGGACGCCCTGGTAACTCCATGGGTGTTTCAGTCGGTATATGTGTTCCCTCCACTTCCACTCTGTCACAACTGAGGGCCTGAGCTGACGGGAGGCAGCCTCAGTTGTAGGGGCTGAGGTGTAGTGAAACCTGGGAGGTTGTATCAGACCCTTGGACATGTAAGTTACATGTAGGAAGATTGCCCGAAGGCGTGACCACGACAACCAAGGTAAAAGTCAATGATATTTATTAGACAGACTCCATACAACACAGCAGTGATAAAAAGAGATACGTAAAATCAGCAGTAATATATAACAGTTCCTGGGTACTACAGGATGGCAATGGCCACAGGGCTCTGATAGTATTGGTACAGTTCTTATTGTCCTCTAGATGGAAAGTCCTTACCAGGCCCAACTGTAGTAACGGGTATAGCCCAGGTTCATACCAGCTGATGTTCCATGGGAAGCTGGACTGCTGCAGATGAAGTGGCTGCTGTGAGTACTGGTTGGAACCAGACAGATGTAGACACGGAGTGGGTGCTGGATGGAACCAGCCAAATGATATATGAAGCTTGAGAGCGATGAAATGCAAATGATATATGGAGCTTGAGAGCGATGAAATAATAGTACCGGTGGTTAATGGAAATCTGCAGAAGTGGTACCGGCACTTTAAGAGGAGCTGATCTCTGCTGGAAGCTGGATGCTGGAAGCAGGTGAATCTGTAATTAGAGATGAAGGAGTCACAGAGGACTGGAGAGTCAGGCTGCACAGCAGGTGGTAGACTGGAGCGGGTCTCTTTAGTGGAAGCTTGGAGACAGGAGCTGGAACCTGGAAAACAACCACAGGAGAGAGACAGACTGGAACTAGGTTTGACAACCAAAGCACTGACCCCTTCCTTGCTCAGGCACAGGATACTTATACCTGCAGCAAGGAAGGGATTGGCTAGGCAATTATGCAGATTTCAATGGAGCAGCGGATTGGTGGAAATTGGACATGTGACAGAATCTAACATGGCTGCGCCCATGTTGGTACTTGGAGGGAAAGTTGGTTTGGTAATCCATGTGGAACTTAGCAGTAATGGCGGCGCCGGCCACAGAGGACAGGAGACGCCAGACTGATGACTGCAAACTAGAACCACTCGGACGACAGCGGAGTCCGCGGCTGGCATGAGGCGCCACTCTGTTAACCTGTATACTGGAACACAGGAACGGCGGCGGAGGCCGCGGAGGACGGGAGACGCCATTCAGAAGGCAAACATGGCGCCGCTGTGACAGCGTCTCAGAGTGACAGGAGAGGGATGCAGAATGAGGACATCAGTATTACAGATGAAATCCGGCCCTAGAACGCTGAGCCAGCTTCAGGAGACATCTAAAAGGCAAGTAATGCCGTCCAGATACCTGGATCGTGACACACTCATTCCAAAAGTGATAAGGATCATAAGAAGAACAAGGGTTCAGGCGGTACTCATTGTTCCAGATTGGCCATGGAGGGCCTGGTATCCGGATCTTCAGGAATTGCTCATAGAAGATCCCTGGCCTCTTCCTCTCAGAGAGGATCTGTTACTGTAGGGGCCATGAGTCTTCCAGGACTTACCGCAATTGCGTTTGATGGTGTGGAGGTTGTACGCCAACTCCTAGCTCGAAAGGGTATTCCCGGGGAAGTCATCCCCACTCTCCTTAAGGCTAGAAAGGAGGTCACGGCGACGCATTATCACCGTATTTGGAGAAAGTATGTGTCTTGGTGTGAAGCCAAGAAGGCTCCTACGGAGGAGTTTCAGCTGGGTCGTTTCCTCCATTTTTTGCAGGCAGGTGTGGATGCAAGCCTGAAATTGGGTTCCATCAAAGTGCAGATTTTGGCTTCATCTATTTCCTTTCAGAAAGAATTAGCCGCCCTTCCAAAGGTTCAGACTTTCGTGAAGGGAGTACAGCACATCCATCCTCCGTTTGTGCCATCCGTGGCACCGTGGGATCTTGACGTGGTGTTGCAGTTTCTTATGTCTCACTGGTTTGAACCTTTTGTGAAAGGTTGAGTTGAAATTTCTCACTTGGAAAGTGGTCATGCTTTTGGCCTTGGCGTCGGATGTCGGGTGTCGGAATTGGCGGCTTTGTCTCACAAGAGCCCCTATTTGACTTTCCATGTGAATAGAGCGGAATTGAGAACTCGTCAACAATTTCTGCCGAAGGTGGTTTCTTCGTTTCACATAAACCAACCTATTGTAGTGCATGTGGCTACGGAAGCCTTGGCTGTTTCAAAATCTCTCGATGTAGTCAGAGCTTTGAAAATTTATGTCGCCAGAACGGCTCAAATTAGGAACTCAGAGGCTCTGTTTGTTCTATATGCTCCCAACAAAATTGGGGCTCCTTCTTCCAAGCAGACTATTGCCCGCTGGATCTGTAATACGATTCGGCATGCTCATTCTACAGCTGGATTACCATTGTCGAAGTCAGTGAAAGCCCATTCTACCAGGAAGGTGGGCTCATCTTGGGCGGCTGCCCGAGGAGTCTCGGTGCTTCAACTTTGCCGAGCAGCTACGTGGTCGGGTTCAAACACTTTTGCTAAGTTCTATAAGTTTGATAACCTGGCTGATGAGGACCTCATGTTTGCTCAATCGGTGCTGCAGAGTCATCCGCACTCTCCCGCCCGGTCTGGAGCTTTGGTATAGCCCCCATGGTCCTTACGGAGTCCCCAGCATCCTCTAGGACGTAAGAGAAAATAGGATTTTAATACCTACCGGTAAATCCTTTTCTCCTAGTCCCTGTGCGGACTCTTTTTGCAGCATACTTGCCTACTTTTGAAAACTAAAATCAGGGAGATTACAGTAGCATGTGCCGTGCAAAGCGTGGCGTGCCGCCATGGAGGCGTGTCAAACTCTACCCAAAGGGCGTGTCTAGTTCCACAAATAGGCGTGCCTATGCTTAAATGCTTGTTGTTGCAAGATATTTCTATATAACAATATATTTTGGGAAGTTTTGCAAGTATTGATACTAACATTACTGCCTGGAATACGGGGTTTCTTATTTGCAATATGTTTTCGCTGTGATATTTCTTTTCTTCTCACTCAGCACAATATTCATGGTAAATGTGATGCCTACTGTATGCAATAAATTCCAAATGATTATGCAAGTTGATCGTGTGTGAATTCATACCAAAACATATAAGTAAATGATTATTTTGGTGTTGTAGATGTTATTTTTATTGGGAACACTGGATTGTCTGCATCTTGTAGGCACGGCCTATTATTTATTGGATGTGCTATTTTCCATTCCATTGCAGCATTAACCAAATCATTACAGATACCAGCTACTCTAATTAAACAAATGTGTTTAACTACAGAAAGATTATACTAACAACAATTCTTACACCAGCAGCAGCAGCAGCAGCAGAGGCACTCTATGGGTCAGTGCACACCAGCACAGATAAGAGGAGTGTGTGATCAGGTACTGCTGTCTCTCTCTCTCTCTCTCAGGGGATACACAAGGGGGGTAATGAGAGCCGTCAGCAGTGATTCCTGAGCAACTACAGCAACTCACAGTTCTTGCAAAAAAACTCCTTAGTGTCACCCCTGACAGAATCTGAAGAATCCGGGAGAATTGACCTATAAAGCAGGGGATCAGGAGATTTATGGCTGAAACGGGAGGCTCCCGCAGTATGCGGGAGGGTAGGCAACTATGTTTTGCAGTAGTATTAATAGTTATTGCTTCTGTTACATGGAGGTTGTGTATCGGTTATGTTCAGCTTGTTGCTGTTTTTTTTAGTTCATGCTGTTAACTGGTATTGCTTAAAAGCCATGTTGTATGGTGTGTTGTGGTGTGAGCTGGTGTGTATCTCACCCTTGGTTTAATAAAAATCCTTTCCTCGAAATGTCCGTCTCCCTGGGCACAGTTCCTATAACTGAGGTCTGGAGGAGGGGCATAGAGGGAGGAGCCAGATCACACCCATTCAAAGTCTTATAGTGTGCCCATTTCTTCTGCGGATCCCGTCTATACCCCATGGTCCTTTTGGAGTCCCCAGCATCCTCCTGAGTAAGGCTGGGAGGAGGTGTGGCCGTGTGCTACTAAGTATGCTGGGACATCCTCACACCACAGCCACGCCTCCTCCCAGCATACACAGAGGAGACACATAACACATTCATATCTCCCCAGTAACGCTGGCAGGAGGCGTGGCCGTGTCCTGCGTCATACTCAGCGTCACACAGTAATACAGAGCGTCTAGCCTGTTATAGCACAGTACAGTGAGTGGCAGCACTGATGTACTCTGGAATATGCATGTATGCGTGTTCCTGTTGTGTCTGCCTCGGCATGTATGCGTGTTGCTGTTGTGTCTGCCTCGGCATGTATGTGTGTTGCTGTTGTGTCTGCCTCGGCATGTGTGCGTGTTCCTGTTGTGTCTACCTCGGCATATATGCGTGTTCCTGTTGTGTCTGCCTCGGCATGTATGCGTGTTCCTGTTGTGTCTGCCTCGGCATGTATGCGTGTTGCTGTTGTGTCTGCCTCGGCATGTATGTGTGTTCCTGTTGTGTCTACCTCGGCATATATGCGTGTTCCTGTTGTGTCTGCCTCGGCATGTATGCGTGTTGCTGTTGTGTCTGCCTCGGCATGTATGCGTGTTCCTGTTGTGTCTACCTCGGCATATATGCGTGTTCCTGTTGTGTCTACCTCGGCATGTATGCGTGTTCCTGTTGTGTCTGCCTCTGCATGTATGCGTGTTCCTGTTGTGTCTGCCTCGGCATGTATGCGTGTTCCTGTTGTGTCTGCCTCGGCATGTATGCGTGTTCCTGTTGCGTCTGCCTCGGCATGTATGCGTGTTGCTGTTGCGTCTGCCTCGGCATGTATGCGTGTTCCTGTTGCGTCTACCTCGGCATATATGCGTGTTCCTGTTGTGTCTGCCTCGGCATGTATGCGTGTTCCTGTTGTGTCTGCCTCTGCATGTATGCGTGTTCCTGTTGTGTCTGCCTCGGCATGTATGCGTGTTGCTGTTGTGTCTGCCTCGGCATGTATGTGTGTTGCTGTTGTGTCTGCCTCGGCATGTATGCGTGTTCCTGTTGTGTCTACCTCGGCATATATGCGTGTTCCTGTTGTGTCTGCCTCGGCATGTATGCGTGTTCCTGTTGTGTCTGCCTCTGCATGTATGCGTGTTCCTGTTGTGTCTGCCTCGGCATGTATGCGTGTTGCTGTTGTGTCTGCCTCGGCATGTATGTGTGTTGCTGTTGTGTCTGCCTCGGCATGTATGCGTGTTCCTGTTGTGTCTACCTCGGCATATATGCGTGTTCCTGTTGTGTCTGCCTCGGCATGTATGCGTGTTCCTGTTGTGTCTGCCTCTGCATGTATGCGTGTTCCTGTTGTGTCTGCCTCTGCATGTATGCGTGTTGCTGTTGTGTCTGCCTCGGCATGTATGCGTGTTCCTGTTGTGTCTGCCTCGGCATGTATGCGTGTTCCTGTTGCGTCTGTCTCGGCATTTATGCGTGTTGCTGTTGCGTCTGCCTCGGCATGTATGCGTGTTCCTGTTGCGTCTGCCTCTGCATGTATGTGTGTTCCTGTTGTGTCTGCCTCGGCATGTATGCATGTTGCTGTTGTGTCTGCCTCTGCATGTATGTGTGTTCCTGTTGTGTCTGCCTCGGCATGTATGCATGTTGCTGTTGTGTCTGCCTCTGCATGTATGCGTGTTCCTGTTGTGTCTGCCGCTGCATGTATGCGTGTTCCTGTTGTGTCTGCCTCGGCATTTATGCGTGTTCCTGTTGTGTCTGCCTCGGCATGTATGCGTGTTCCTGTTGTGTCTGCCTCGGCATGTATGCGTGTTCCTGTTGTGTCTGCCTCGGCATGTATGCGTGTTCCTGTTGTGTCTGTCGCTGCATGTATGCGTGTTCCTGTTGTGTCTGCCTCGGCATGTATGCGTGTTCCTGTTGTGTCTGCCTCTGCATGTATGCGTGTTGCTGTTGTGTCTGCCTCTGCATGTATGCGTGTTGCTGTTGTGTCTGCCTCGGCATGTATGCATGTTCCTGTTGTGTCTGCCTCGGCATGTATGCATGTTGCTGTTGTGTCTGCCTCGGCATTTATGCGTGTTCCTGTTGTGTCTGCCTCGGCATGTATGCGTGTTCCTGTTGTGTCTGCCTCGGCATGTATGCGTGTTCCTGTTGTGTCTGCCGCTGCATGTATGCGTGTTCCTGTTGTGTCTGCCTCGGTATGTATGAGTGTTCCTGTTGTGTCTGCCTCTGCATGTATGCATTTTCCTGTTGTGTCTGCCTCTGCATGTATGTGTGTTGCTGTTGTGTCTGCCTCTGCATGTATGCGTGTTCCTGTTGTGTCTGCCTCGGCATGTATGCGTGTTCCTGTTGTGTGTGCCTCGGCATGTATGTGTGTTGCTGTTGTGTGTGCCTCGGCATGTATGTGTGTTGCTGTTGTGTCTGCCTCTGCATGTATGCGTGTTGCTGTTGTGTCTGCCTCTGCATGTATGTGTGTTTCTGTTGTGTCTGCCTCTGCATGTATGTGTGTTTCTGTTGTGTCTGCCTCTGCATGTATGCGTGTTCCTGTTGTGTCTGCCTCTGCATGTATGCGTGTTGCTGTTGTGTCTGCCTCTGCATGTATGCGTGTTCCTGTTGTGTCTGCCTCTGCATGTATGCGTGTTCCTGTTGTGTCTGCCTCTGCATGTATGCGTGTTGCTGTTGTGTCTGCTTCTGCATGTATGCGTGTTCCTGTTGTGTCTGCCTCGGCATGTGTGCGTGTTCCTGTTGTGTCTGCCGCTGCATGTATGCGTGTTCCTGTTGTGTCTGCCTCGGCATGTATGCGTGTTGCTGTTGTGTCTGCCTCGGCATGTATGCGTGTTGCTGTTGTGTCTGCCTCGCATGTATGCGTGTTGCTGTTGTGTCTGCCTCGGCATGTATGCGTGTTCCTGTTGTGTCTGCCTCGGCATGTATGCGTGTTGCTGTTGTGTCTGCCTCAGCATGTATGCGTGTTCCTGTTGTGTCTGCCTCAGCATGTATGCGTGTTGCTGTTGTGTCTGCCTCGGCATGTATGCGTGTTGCTGTTGTGTCTGCCTCGGCATGTATGCGTGTTCCTGTTGTGTCTGCCTCTGCATGTATGCGTGTTCCTGTTGTGTCTGCCGCTGCATGTATGCATGTTCCTGTTGTGTCTGCCTCGGCATGTATGCGTGTTGCTGTTGTGTCTGCCTCGGCATGTATGCGTGTTCCTGTTGTGTCTGCCTCGGCATGTATGCGTGTTGCTGTTGTGTCTGCCTCAGCATGTATGCGTGTTCCTGTTGTGTCTGCCTCGGCATGTATGCGTGTTGCTGTTGTGTCTGCCTCGGCATGTATGCGTGTTGCTGTTGTGTCTGCCTCGGCATGTATGCGTGTTCCTGTTGTGTCTGCCTCTGCATGTATGCGTGTTCCTGTTGTGTCTGCCGCTGCATGTATGCGTGTTGCTGTTGTGTCTGCCTCGGCATGTGTGCGTGTTCCTGTTGTGTCTGCCTCGGCATGTGTGCGTGTTCCTGTTGTGTCTGCCGCTGCATGTATGCGTGTTCCTGTTGTGTCTGCCTCTGTGTAATTCCCGATCACTCACCACATGAGTCCGCTGTGTAACACCAATCTGAAAGGAAAGAAACACACCGATGATATAATGACACTGTATATACAGGACAGGTAAATAGAATGTCATATAATGTAACAGAGGACTGACATATTACCTACACTCCTGGAATGGCCGGGGTCTCCCATAAATTGGGGACGGGGGCCCTCCCACAAGTCTCCTGGAACCTGTCTACCCCCACCAGTGCCATCTTAATGTATGGGCAAGGGGCAGCTGCCCGGGGCACCAAAAGTCTAGGGGACATGAACAGGCTTCTTGGGAGACGGGTAGAGGTCGCTCTCCGGCAGCTATGACTGTAAATTACAGGAAGTATGAGCAGCCAGGCCTCATCCTCTCCCTGCCCCCCCAGCCTGCAGCCAGACAGTGAGTGGCGGATGGCCAGAGCTGGCAGCCAGACAGTGAGTGGCGGATGGCCAGAGCTGGCAGCCAGACAGTGAGTGGCGGATGGCCAGAGCTGGTACACAGTGAGTGGCGGATAGCCGGCGCTGGCAGCCAGACAGTGAGTGGTGGATGGCCGGAGCTGGCAGCCAGACAGTGAGTGGCGGATGGCCGGAGCTGGCAGCCAGACAGTGAGTGGCGGATGGCCGGCGCTGGCAGCCAGACAGTGAGCGGCGGATGGCCGGAGCTGGCAGCCAGACAGTGAGTGTCGGCTGGCCGGAGCTGGCAGCCAGACAGTGAGTGGCGGATGGCCGGAGCTGGCAGCCAGACAGTGAGTGGCGGATGGCCGGAGCTGGCAGCCAGACAGTGAGCGGCGGATGGCCGGAGCTGGCAGCCAGACAGTGAGTGGCGGATGGCCAGAGCTGGTAGACAGTGAGCGGCGGATAGCCGGAGCTGGCAGCCAGACAGTGAGCGGCGGATAGCCGGAGCTGGCAGCCAGACAGTGAGTGGCGGATGGCCGGAGCTGGCAGCCAGACAGTGAGTGGCGGATGGCCGGAGCTGGCAGCCAGACAGTGAGTGGCGGATGGCCGGAGCTGGCAGCCAGACAGTGAGTGGCGGATGGCCGGAGCTGGCAGCCAGACAGTGAGTGGCGGATGGCCGGAGCTGGCAGCCAGACAGTGAGTGGCGGATGGCCGGAGCTGGCAGCCAGACAGTGAGTGGCGGATGGCCGGAGCTGGCAGCCAGACAGTGAGTGGAGGATGGCCGGCGCTGGCAGCCAGACAGTGAGTGGCGGATGGCCGGAGCTGGCAGCCAGACAGTGAGTGGCGGATGGCCGGAGCTGGCAGCCAGACAGTGAGTGGCGGATGGCCGGCGCTGGCAGCCAGACAGTGAGTGGCGGATGGCCGGAGCTGGCAGCCAGACAGTGAGTGGAGGATGGCCGGCGCTGGCAGCCAGACAGTGAGTGGCGGATGGCCGGAGCTGGCAGCCAGACAGTGAGTGGCGGATGGCCGGAGCTGGCAGCCAGACAGTGAGTGGCGGATGGCCGGAGCTGGCAGCCAGACAGTGAGTGGCGGATGGCCGGAGCTGGCAGCCAGACAGTGAGTGGCGGATGGCCGGAGCTGGCAGCCAGACAGTGAGTGGCGGCTGGCCGGAGCTGGCAGCCAGACAGTGAGTGGAGGATGGCCGGAGCTGGCAGCCAGACAGTGAGTGGCGGATGGCCGGAGCTGGCAGCCAGACAGTGAGTGGCGGATGGCCGGAGCTGGCAGCCAGACAGTGAGTGGCGGATGGCCGGAGCTGGTAGCCAGACAGTGAGTGGCGGATGGCCGGAGCTGGCAGCCAGACAGTGAGTGGCGGATGGCCGGAGCTGGCAGCCAGACAGTGAGTGGCGGATGGCCGGAGCTGGCAGCCAGACAGTGAGTGGCGGCTGGCCGGAGCTGGCAGCCAGACAGTGAGTGGAGGATGGCCGGAGCTGGCAGCCAGACAGTGAGTGGAGGATGGCCGGAGCTGGCAGCCAGACAGTGAGTGGCGGATGGCCGGAGCTGGCAGCCAGACAGTGAGTGGTGGATGGCCGGAGCTGGCAGCCAGACAGTGAGTGGCGGATGGCCGGAGCTGGTAGCCAGACAGTGAGTGGCGGATGGCCGGAGCTGGCAGCCAGACAGTGAGTGGCGGATGGCCGGAGCTGGCAGCCAGACAGTGAGTGGCGGATGGCCGGAGCTGGCAGCCAGACAGTGAGTGGCGGATGGCCGGAGCTGGCAGCCAGACAGTGAGTGGCGGATGGCCGGAGCTGGCAGCCAGACAGTGAGTGGCGGATGGCCAGAGCTAGCAGCCAGACAGTGAGTGGCGGATGGCCGGAGCTGGCAGCCAGACAGTGAGTGGAGGATGGCCGTCGCTGGCAGCCAGACAGTGAGTGGCGGATGGCCGGAGCTGGCAGCCAGACAGTGAGTGGCGGATGGCCAGAGCTAGCAGCCAGACAGTGAGTGGCGGATGGCCGGAGCTGGCAGCCAGACAGTGAGTGGCGGATGGCCGGAGGAGCTGGCAGCCAGACAGTGAGTGGCGGATGGCCGGAGCTGGCAGCCAGACAGTGAGTGGCGGATGGCCGGAGGAGCTGGCAGCCAGACAGTGAGTGGCGGATTGCCAGAGCTGGCAGCCAGACAGTGAGTGGCGGATAGCCGGAGCTGGCAGCCAGACAGTGAGTGGCGGATGGCCGGAGGAGCTGGCAGCCAGACAGTGAGTGGCGGATGGCCGGAGCTGGCAGCCAGACAGTGAGTGGCGGATGGCCGGAGCTGGTAGCTGCTGTATGTGAGCAGCTGATGATTTGTTTTTATTTATTCTGTGGGTTGGTAGGGGCCCCGGGCCTACTATGCTGTAAGAGGGCCCTGGCCACACCCCTTACCTCACTGAATTGCATCATTGTAGCCACGCTCCCCATTGTACAATACCGGTAATCTTAGCATTGTATAGAGGGGGCGTGGTCACGACGATGTGATCGCAGAAACCATGACCCTGGTACAGCATCCTGTGAATTACCCCCCCCCAGCCCAGTGCCGGTTCTAGAGTAAGTGGAGCTGAGTATTAGGCCCTACGCACTGGATATTCCTCAAAGATATGAACGATCTTGTTCATTATTGAACGAGATAACGTTCATATTTTGGAGTGTGGAGGCTCCAGTGATGAGTGATGCGCTCGTTCCTCGCTGGTGCCCTGTCGGCTGTGCATGCAGGCCATTATGGACGATCTCGTTCCTGCACTTCAATGGAGCCGGGTGACGGGGGGAGTGAAGAAACTTCACTCCCCCCGTCACTGAACCCCTTGCCGTCGGGTCGCCCATCGGCCGTATCCGCTGTTGGGCAGCTCGGCGGTGGATCTTTATATGTGTAGGGACCTTATGACGCCGCACTTCTCTGCCCCCCCAATGTAAATAAATAAATAAAAATAAACATATCTTAGAGCAGAACGCTATGTGGTGCAGGTCAGACTCAGTCTCTGGTCTTCTGCTCCTTTTTATGTCTACCCAGATTGCATAATACTTCCTGCATTCAATAATGGTGTACTACAGTATGTACACTACATCCCTGACCCCTCTATACCCTACACTGCATCCCTGACCCTTCTATACCCTACACTACATCACTGACCCCAATATACCCTACTCTACATCCCTGACCCTTCTATACCCTACACTACATCCCTGACCCCTCTATACCCTACACTACATCCCTGACCCCTCTATACCCTACACTACATCCCTGACCCCTCTATACCCTACACTACATCCCTGACCCCTCTATACCCTACACTACATCCCTGACCCCTCTATACCCTACACTACATCCCTGACCCCTCTATACCCTACACTACATCCCTGACCCTTCTATATCCTACACTACATCCCTGACCCCTCTATACCTTACACTACATCCCTGACCCCTCTATACCCTACACTACATCCCTGACCCCTCTATACCCTACACTACATCCCTGACCCCTCTATACCCTACACTACATCCCTGACCCCTCTATACCCTACACTACATCCCTGACCCCTCTATACCCTACATCCCTGACCCCTCTATACCCTACACTACATCCCTGACCCCTCTATACCCTACACTACATCCCTGACCCCTCTATACCCTACACTACATCCCTGACCCTTCTATACCCTACACTACATCCCTGACCCCTCTATACCCTACACTACATACCTGACCCCTCTATACCCTACACTACATCCCTGAACCCTCTATACCTTACACTACATCCCTGACCCTTCTATACCCTACATCCCTGACCCCTCTATACCTTACACTACATCACTGACCCCTCTATACCTTACACTACATCACTGACCCCTCTATACCTTACACTACATCACTGACCCCTCTATACCTTACACTACATCCCTGACCCCTCTATACCCTACATCCCTGACCCCTCTATACCCTACACTACATCCCTGACCCCTCTATACCCTACATCCCTGACCACTCTATACCTTACACTACATCCCTGACCCCTCTATACCCTACATCCCTGACCCCTCTATACCCTACATCCCTGACCCCTCTATACCCTACACTACATCCCTGACCCCTCTATACCCTACACTACATCCCTGACCCCTCTATACCCTACACTACATCCCTGACCCCCTATACCCTACACTACATCCCTGACCCCCCTATACCCTACACTACATCCCTGACCCCTCTATACCCTACACTACATCCCTGACCCCTCTATACCCTACATCTCTGACCCCTCTATACCCTACACTACATCCCTGACCCCTCTATACCCTACATCCCTGACCCCTCTATACCCTACACTACATCCCTAACCCCTCTATACCCTACATCCCTGACCCCTCTATACCCTACATCCCTGACCCCTCTATACCCTACACTACATCCCTGACCCCTCTATACCCTACACTACATCCCTGACCCCTCTATACCCTACACTACATCCCTGACACCTCTATACCTTACACTACATCCCTGACCCCTCTATACCCTACACTACATCCCTGACCCCTCTATACCCTACACTACATCCCTGACCCCTCTATACCCTACATCCCTGACCCCTCTATACCCTACACTACATCCCTGACCCCTCTATACCCTACACTACATCCCTGACCCCTCTATACCCTACACTACATCCCTGACCCCCCTATACCCTACACTACATCCCTGACCCCTCTATACCCTACACTACATCCCTGACCCCTCTATACCCTACATCCCTGACCCCTCTATACCCTACACTACATCCCTGACCCCTCTATACCCTACATCCCTGACCCCTCTATACCCTACACTACATCCCTGACCCCTCTATACCCTACATCCCTGACCCCTCTATACCCTACATCCCTGACCCCTCTATACCCTACACTACATCCCTGACCCCTCTATACCCTACACTACATCCCTGACCCCTCTATACCCTACACTACATCCCTGACCCCTCTATACCTTACACTACATCCCTGACCCATCTATACCCTACACTACATCCCTGACCCCTCTATACCCTACACTACATCCCTGACCCCTCTATACCCTACATCCCTGACCCCTCTATACCCTACACTACATCCCTGACCCCTCTATACCCTACACTACATCCCTGACCCCTCTATACCCTACACTACATCCCTGACCCCTCTATACCCTACACTACATCCCTGACCCCTCTATACCCTACATCCCTGACCCCTCTATACCCTGCACTACATCCCTGACCCCTCTATACCCTACAAAACATCCCTGACCCCTCAATACCCTACACTACATACCTGACCCCTGCATACCCTACACTACATCCCTGACCCCTCTATACCCTACACTACATCCCTGACCCCTCTATACCCTACACTACATCCCTGACCCCTCTATACCCTGCACTACATCCCTGACCCCTCTATACCCTACACTACATCCCTGACCCCTCTATACCCTACACTACATACCTGACCCCTCCATACCCTACACTACATCCCTGACCCCTCCATACCCTACACTACATCCCTGACCCCTCTATACCCTACACTACATCCCTGACCCCTCTATACCTTACACTACATCCCTGACCCCTCTATACCCTACACTACATCCCTGACCCCTCTATACCCTACACTACATCCCTGACCCCTCTATACCCTACACTACATCCCTGACCCCTCTATGCCCTACACTACATCCCTGACCCCTCTATACCCTGCACTACATCCCTGACCCCTCTATACCCTACACTACATCCCTGACCCCTCTATACCCTACACTACATACCTGACCCCTCCATACCCTACACTACATCCCTGACCCCTCCATACCCTACACTACATCACTACATCCCTGACCCCTCCATACCCTACACTACATCCCTGACCCCTCTATACCTTACACTACATCCCTGACCCCTCTATACCCTACACTACATCCCTGACCCCTCTATACCCTACACTACATCCCTGACCCCTCTATACCCTACACTACATCCCTGACCCCTCTATGCCCTACACAACATCCCTGACCCCTCTATGCCTTCACTACATCCCTGACCCCTCTATACCCTACACTACATCCCTGACCCCTCTATACCCTACACTACATCCCTGACCCCTCTATACCCTACACTATATCACTGACCCCTCTATACCCTACACTACATCACTGACCTCTCTATACCCTGCACTATATCCCCGACCCCTCTATACCCTACACTACATCCCTGACCCCTCTATACCCTACACTACATACCTGACCCCTCTATACCCTACACTCATCCCTGACCCCTCTATACCCTACACTACATCACCGACCCCTCTATACCCTACACTACATCACTGATCCCTCTACACCCTACACTACATCGCTGACCCCTCTATACCCTGCACTACATCCCTGACCCCTCTATACCTTACACTACATCCCTGACCCCTCTATACCCTACACTACATCCCTGACCCCTCTATACCCTACAATACATCCCTGACCCCTCTATACCCTACACTACATCCCTGACCCCTCTATATCCTACACTACATCCCTGACCACTCTATACCTTACACTACATCCCTGACCCCTCTATACCCTACACTACATCCCTGACCCCTCTATACCCTACACTACATCCCTGACCCCTCTATACCCTACACTACATCCCTGACCAATCTATACCTTACACTACATCCCTGGCCCCTCTATACCCTACACTACATCCCTGACCCCTCTATACCCTACACTACATGCCTGACCACTCTATACCTTACACTACATCCCTGACCCCTCAATACCCTACACTACATCCCTGACCCCTCTATACCCTACACTACATCCCTGACCCCTCTATACCTTACACTACATCCCTGACCCCTCTATACCCTACACTACATCACTGACCCCTCTATACCCTACACTACATCCCTGACCACTCTATTCCCTACACTACATCCCTGACCCCTCTATACCTTACACTACATCCCTGACCCCTCTATACCCTACACTACATCCCTGACCCCTCTATACCCTACACTACATCCCTGACCCCTCTATACCCTACACTACATCACTGACCCCTCTATACCCTACACTACATACCTGACCACTCTATACCTTACACTACATCCCTGACCCCTCTATACCCTACACTACATCCCTGACCCCTCTATAACCTACACTACATCCCTGACCCCTCTATACCTTACACTACATCCCTGACCCCTCTATACCCTACACTACATCACTGACCCCTATATACCCTACACTACATCCCTGACCACTTTATACCCTACACTACATCCCTGACCCCTCTATACCCTACACTACATCCCTGACCCCTCTATACCTTACACTACATCCCTGACCCCTTTATACCCCACACTACATCCCTGACCACTCTATACCCTACACTACATCCCTGACCCCTCTATACCCTACACTACATCCCTGACCCCTCTATACCTTACACTACATCCCTGACCCCTGTATACCCCACACTACATCCCTGACCACTCTATAACCTACACTACATCTCTGACCACTCTATACCCTACACTACATCACTGACCCCTCTATACCTTACGCTACATCCCTGACCCCTCTATACCCTACTCTACATCCCTGACCCCTCTATACCCTACACTACATCACTGACCCCTCTATACCTTACACTACATCCCTGACCACTCTATACCCTACACTACATCTCTGACCACTCTATACCCTACACTACATCACTGACCCCTCTATACATTACACTACATCCCTGACCCCTCTATAACCTACACTACATCACTGACCCCTCTATACATTACACTACATCACTGACCTCTCTATACCCTACACTACATCACTGACCCTCTATACCTTACACTACATCACTGACCCCTCTTTACCCTACACTACATCACTGACCCCTCTATACCCTACACTACATCCCTGACCCCTCTATACCCTACACTACATCCCTGACCCCTCTATACCCTACACTACATCCCTGACCACTCTATACCTTACACTACATCTCTGACCCCTCTATACCTTACACTACATTACTGACCCCTCTATACCCTACACTACATCCCTGACCCCTCTATACCCTACACTACATCACTGACCCCTTTAAACCTTACACTACATCACTGACCCCTCAATACCCTACACTACATCACTGACCCCTCTATACCTTACACTACATCCCTGACCCCTCTATAACTTACACTACATCCCTGACCCCTCTATACCCTACTCTACATCCCTGACCCCTCTATACCCTACACTACATCACTGACCCCTCTATACCTTACACCACATCACTGACCCCTCTATACCCTACACTACATCACTGACCCCTCTATACCCTATACTACATCCCTGACCCCTCTATACCCTATACTACATCCCTGACTCCTCTATACCCTACACTACATCCCTGACCACTCTATACCTTACACTACATCCCTGACCCCTCTATACCTTACACTACATCACTGACCCCTCTATACCTTACACTACATCCCTGACCCCTCTATACCCTACTCTACATCCCTGACCCCTCTATACCCTACACTACATCACTGACCCCTCTATACCTTACACTACATCCCTGACCACTCTATACCCTACACTACATCTCTGACCACTCTATACCCTACACTACATCACTGACCCCTCTACACCTTACACTACATCCCTGACCCCTCTATATCCTACACTACATCACTGACCCCTCTATACCTTACACTACATCACTGACCTCTCTATACCCTACACTACATCACTGACCCTCTATACCTTACACTACATCACTGACCCCTCTTTACCCTACACTACATCACTGACCCCTCTATACTCTACACTACATCCCTGACCCCTCTATACCCTACACTACATCCCTGACCCCTCTATACCCTACACTACATCACTGACCCCACTATACCTTACACTACATCACTGACCCCTCAATACCCTACACTACATCACTGACCCCTCTATACCTTACACTACATCCCTGACCCCTCTATACCTTACACTACTTCCCTGACCCCTCTGTACCCTACTCTACATCCCTGACCCCTCTATACCCTACACTACATCACTGACCCCTCTATACCTTACACTACATCACTGACCCCTCTATACCCTACACTACATTACTGACCCCTCTATACCTTACACTACATCCCTGATCCCTCTATACCCTACACTACATCCCTGACCCCTCTATACCCTACACTACATCCCTGACCCCTCTATACCTTAAAATACATCCCTGACCCCTCTATACCCTACACTACATCCCTGACCCCTCTATACCTTACACTACATCCCTGACCCCTCTATACCCCACAGTACATCCCTGACCACTCTATACCCTTCACTACATCCCTGACCCCTCTATACCCTACAGTATATCCCTGACCCCTCTATACCTTACACTACATCCCTGACCCCTCTATACTCCACACTACATCCCTGACCACTCTATACCCTACACTACATCTCTGACCACTCTATACCCTACACTACATCACTGACCCCTCTATACCTTACACTACATCCCTGACCCCTTTATACCCTACTCTACATCCCTGACCCCTCTATACCCTGCACTACATCACTGACCCCTCTATACCTTACACTACATCACTGACCTCTCTATACCCTACACTACATCACTGACCATCTATACCTTACACTACATCACTGACCCCTCTTTACCCTACACTACATCACTGACCCCTCTATACCCTACACTACATCCCTGACCCCTCTATACCCTACACTACATCCCTGACCCCTCTATATCCTACACTACATCCCTGACCACTCTATACCTTACACTACATCCCTGACCCCTCAATACCTTACACTACATCACTGACCCCTCTATACCCTACACTACATCCCTGACCCCTCTATACCTTACACTACATCCCTGACCCCTCTATACCCTATACTACATCCCTGACCACTCTATACCCTACTCTACATCCCTGACCCCTCTATACCTTACACTACATCCCTGACCCCTCTATACCCTACACTACATCCCTGACCCCTCTATACCTTACACTACATCCCTGACCCCTCTATACCCTACACTACATCCCTGACCCCTCTATACCCTACACTACAACCCTGACCCCTCTATACCCTACACTACATCCCTGACCCCTCTATACCTTACACTACATCACTGACCCCTCTATACCCTACACTACATCCCTGACCCCTCTATACCTTACACTACATCCCTGACCCCTCTATACCCCACAGTACATCCCTGACCACTCTATACCCTACACTACATCCCTGACCCCTCTATACCCTACACTACATCCCTGACCCCTCTATACCTTACACTACATCCCTGACCCCTCTATACCCCACACTACATCCCTGACCACTCTATACCCTACACTACATCTCTGACCACTCTATACCCTACACTACATCACTGACCCCTCTATACCTTACACAACATCCCTGACCCCCTCTATACCCTACTCTACATCCCTGACCCCTCTATACCCTACACTACATCACTGACCCCTCTATACCTTACACTACATCACTGACCTCTCTATACCCTACACTACATCACTGACCCTCTATACCCTTACACTACATCACTGACCTCTCTTTACCCTACACTACATCACTGACCCCTCTATACCCTACACTACATCCCTGACCCCTCTATACCCTACACTACATCCCTGACCCCTCTATACCTTACACTACATCCCTGACCCCTCTATACCCCACACTACATCCCTGACCACTCTATAAACTACACTACATCTCTGACCACTCTATACCCTACACTACATCACTGACCCCTCTATACCTTACGCTACATCCCTGACCCCTCTATACCCTACTCTACATCCCTGACCCCTCTATACCCTACACTACATCACTGACCCCTCTATACCTTACACTACATCCCTGACCACTCTATACCCTACACTACATCTCTGACCACTCTATACCCTACACTACATCACTGACCCCTCTTTACCCTACACTACATCACTGACCCCTCTATACCCTACACTACATCCCTGACCCCTCTATACCCTACACTACATCCCTGACCCCTCTATACCCTACACTACATCCCTGACCACTCTATACCTTACACTACATCCCTGACCCCTCTATACCTTACACTACATCACTGACCCCTCTATACCCTACACTACATCCCTGACCCCTCTATACCCTACACTACATCACTGACCCCTCTAAACCTTACACTACATCACTGACCCCTCAATACCCTACACTACATCACTGACCCCTCTATACCTTACACTACATCCCTGACCCCTCTATACCTTACACTACATCCCTGACCCCTCTATACCCTACTCTACATCCCTGACCCCTCTATACCCTACACTACATCACTGACCCCTCTATACCCTACACTACATCCCTGACCCCTCTATACCTTACACTACATCCCTGACCCCTCTATACCCCACAGTTCATCCCTGACCACTCTATACCTTACACTACATCCCTGACCCCTCTATACCCCACACTACATCCCTGACCACTCTATACCCTACACTACATCTCTGACCACTCTATACCCTACACTACATCTCTGACCACTCTATACCCTACACTACATCACTGATCCCTCTATACCTTACGCTACATCCCTGACCCCTCTATACCTTACACTACATCCCTGACCCCTCTATACCCTACTCTACATCCCTGACCCCTCTATACCCTACACTACATCACTGACCCCTCGATACCTTACACTACATCACTGACCTCTCTATACCCTACACTACATCACTGACCCTCTATACCTTACACTACATCACTGACCCCTCTTTACCCTACACTACATCACTGACCCCTCTATACCCTACACTACATCCCTGACCCCTCTATACCCTACACTACATCCCTGACCCTCTATACCCTACACTACATCCCTGACCACTCTATACCTTACACTACATCCCTGACCCCTCTATACCTTACACTACATCACTGACCCCTCTATACCCTACACTACATCCCTGACCCCTCTATACCCTACACTACATCACTGACCCCTCTATACCTTACACTACATCACTGACCCCTCTATACCCTACACTACATCACTGACCCCTCTATACCTTACACTACATCCCTGACCCTCTATACCCTACACTATATCACTGACCCCTCTATACCCTACACTACATCACTGACCTCTCTATACCCTGCACTATATCCCCGACCCCTCTATACCCTACACTACATCCCTGACCCCTCTATACCCTACACTACATCACTGACCCCTCTATACCTTCCACTACATCACTGACCTCTCTATACCCTACACTACATCACTGACCCTCTATACCTTACACTACATCACTGACCCCTCTTTACCCTACACTACATCCCTGACCCCTCTATACCCTACACTACATCCCTGACCCCTCTATACCCTACACTACATCCCTGACCCCTCTATACCCTACACTACATCCCTGACCTCTCTATACCTTACACTACATCCCTGACCCCTCTATACCTTACACTACATCACTGACCCCTCTATACCCTACACTACATCCCTGACCCCTCTATACCCTACACTACATCACTGACCCCTCTATACCTTACACTACATCACTGACCCCTCTATACCCTACACTACATCACTGACCCCTCTATACCTTACACTACATCACTGACCCCTCTTTACCCTACACTACATACCTGACCCCTCTATACCCTACACTACATTCCTGACCCCTCTATAACCTACACTACATCCCTGACCCCTCTATACCCTACACTACATCCCTGACCACTCTATACCTTACACTACATCCCTGACCCCTCTATACCTTACACTACATCGCTGACCCCTCTATACCCTACACTACATCCCTGACCCCTCTATACCCTACACTACATCCCTGACCCCTCTATACCCTACACTACATCCCTGACCACTCTATACCTTACACTACATCCCTGACCACTCTATACCTTACACTACATCCCTGACCCCTCTATACCTTACACTACATCACTGACCCCTCTATACCCTACACTACTTCCCTGACCCCTCTATACCCTACACTACATCACTGACCCCTCTATACCCTACACTACATCCCTGACCACTCTATACCTTACACTACATCCCTGACCACTCTATACCCTATTCTAGATCACTGACCCCTCTATACCTTACACTACATCCCTGACCCCTCTATACCCTACACTAAATCCCTGACCCCTCTATACCCTACACTACATCCCTGACCACTCTATACCTTACACTACATCCCTGACCCCTCTATACCCTACACTACATCCCTGACCCCTCTATACCCTACACTACATCCCTGACCACTCTATACCTTACACTACATCCCTGACCCCTCTATACCCTACACTACATCCCTGACCCCTCTATAACCTACACTACATCCCTGACCCTTCTATACCCTACACTACATCCCTGACCACTCTATACCTTACACTACATCCCTGACCCCTCTATACCCTACACTACATCCTTGAACCATCTATACCCTACACTACATCACTGACCTCTCTATACCCTATACTACATACCGACCCCTCTATACCCTACACTACATCCCCGACCACTCTATACCCTACACTACATCCCTGACCCCTCTATACCCTACACTACATCCCTGACCACTCTTTACCCTACACTACATCCTTGACCCCTCTATACCCTACACTACATCCCTGACCCCTCTATGCCCTACACTACATCCCTGACCCCTCTATACCCTACTCTACATCCCGACCCCTCTATACTCTACACTACATCCCTGACCCCTCTATACCCTACACTACATCCCTGACCCTCTATACCCTACACTACATCACAGATCCCTTTATACCCTACACTACATCACTGACCTCTCTATACCCTGCACTATATCCCCGACCCCTCTATACCCTACACTAGATCCCTGACCCCTCTATACCCTACACTACATACCTGACCCCTCTATACCCTACACTACATCACTGACCCCTCTATACCCTACACTACATCCCTGACCCCTCTATACCTTACACTACATCCCTGACCCCTCTATACCCTACACTACATCCCTGACCCCTCTATACCCTACACTACATCACTGACCCCTCTATACCCTACACCACATCCCTGACCCCTCTGTACCCTACACTACATCACTGACCCCTCTATACCCTACACTACATCCCTGACCCCTCTATACCTTACACTACATCCCTGACCCCTCTATACCTTACACTACATCCCTGACCCCTCTATACCCTACACTACATCCCTGACCCCTCTATACCCTACATTACATCCCTGACCCCTCTATACCCTACACTACATCCCTGACCCCTCTATACCTTACACTACATCGCTGACCTCTCTATACCATACACTACATCACTGACCCCTCTATGCCTTACACTACATCCCTGACCCTTCTATGCCCTACACGACACCGCTGACCCCTCTATACCCTACACTACATCACTGACCACTCTATACCTTACACTACATCCCTGACCCCTCTATACCCTACACTACATCACTGACCCTTCTATACCCTACACTACATCCCTGACCCCTCTATACCCTACACTACATCCCTGACCCTCTATACCCTACACTATATCCCTGACCCCTCTATACCCTACACTACATCCCTGACCCCTCTATGCCTTACACTAGATCACTGACCCCTCTATACCCTACACTACATCCCTGACCTCTCTATACCTTACACTACATCACTGACCCCTCTATACCCTACACTACATCCCTGACCCCTCTATACCCTACACTACATCCCTGACCCCTCTATACCCTACACTACATCCCTGACCCCTCTATACCCTACACTACATCCCTGACCCCTCTATACCCTACACTACATCCCTGACCCCTCTATACCTTACACTACATCCCTGACCCCTCTATACCCTACACTACAACCCTGACCCCTCTATACCCTACACTACATCCCTGACCCCTCTAAACCCTACACTACATCCCTGACCCCTCTATACCCTACACTACATCCCTGACCCCTCTATACCCTACACTACATCCCTGACCCCTCTATACCTTACACTACATCGCTGACCTCTCTATACCATACACTACATCGCTGACCCCTCTATGCCTTACACTACATCCCTGACCCTTCTATACCCTACACGACACCGCTGACCCCTGTATACCCTACATTACATCCCTGACCCCTCTATACCTTACACTACATCGCTGAACCCTCTATACACTACACTACATCCCTGACCCCTCTATACCCTACACTACATCCCTGACCCCTCTATACCCTACACTACATCCCTGACCCCTCTATACCCTACACTACATCCCTGACCCCTCTATACCCTACAATACATCCCTGACCCCTCTATACCTTACACTACATCCCTGACCCCTCTATACCCTACTCCACATCACTACCCCCAGTAGTGCCAGATAGACATAATTTCCCCACTATAGTGCCAGATAGACATACGGCACCCACTGTAGTGCCAGATAGACATACTGTCCCCACTATAGTGCCAGATAGACATACTGCCCCCACTCTAGTGCCAGATAGACATACTGCTCCCACTATAGTGCCAGATAGACATACTGCACCCACTGTAGGTCCAGTTACACATACTGCACCAACTGTAGGGCCAGATAGACATACTGCCCCCACTTCAGTGCCAGATAGACATACTGTCCCCACTATAGTGCCAGATAGACATACTGCCCCCACTATAGTGCCAGATAGACACACTGCCCCCTGTATAGTTCCAGGTACACATAATGCCCCCAGTATTGCTGCTTGCACAAACTGCCCCAATAAAGCTCACTGCCACTGCTGCTGCTGGCCTCCATGTCTGAGGGTAGGCGAGCACAGCGTGCACCTCTCCTGCCCCTCCGTCTCCCGTCTGTGGCGGGAAGCTCAAATATGGCGCTAGTTCATGATACAATCAAAGCTCACGGTCTGGCAGTCAATCAGGAGCCGCCACTGCCAGTCCGTGTGCTCTGATTGGCTGATTTAAACTTGCAGTGCACCCTTAAAATCCTTGTTTCCTGTTTGACCGCTCTGGTCAAACATGTCACAAGCCAGCCGTGGTCGGAGAGTAGGGGCACCTTGTAAACATAATGGTGATGGCAGGCGAGAGTGGATGGGCACCAACAGGGCAATAGCCCTTCTTTATCTGGCCCTAGAACCGCCACTGCCACAGCCAACCTCTTATGACTCGTCATGCCCCCTACCCCCACACACACTATTACACGCTGTAGCAATCAGATTGCCCTCTCCCAGAGGTCGGCAACTTTATGTGTGTGTGTGTTTTTGTGTGTGTATAGAGAGATACCCAGCCCTCCTGTATCGCCCTCCTTATCCCACCATGGGAATTGCCTGCCAGAAGGTCTAGATTGGTGGGGTCTTTGCAATATCCAGTCCACAGTACCTGCCCCAAGTGTCACCTCTAAGGTGACTCCCTCCTGGGTCCCACTCCCTGTTGTCTCACATAGATTACTGTTGAACAGTAGTGATCAAACAAAAGGGACAGTGGTACATTTGCTCACTCAATCCATTAGTGTCCTCTGTGGAAAATGTCATCTGTGAGGTGCTTTTTTCAGGAGGTTGTCACATTTACCGTACAGGTACTTCTGGTATGGTCAATTCCTAAAGGCATAGCGAGTCACACATGGAAACATCTACCACATAATGTCTCTGTCAATCCTGATGGTTTGGTCTGGTCTGAGTTGGCGTGCAGTGCTGAAGCTGGAACTATGGGTGTGTGGATGAAGATGGATGGCTTGATCCAGTTCTTCCTCATAGAGCAAAAGTTAGAAGTGGGTTCTACTTGTTAGGACTTGTAAGTGACATTGGTAAATTTATATTTTGATTGCCCGAAGGTGTGAACAGAACTGGAATAATCTTTATTGTACTGGAACAGGAGCTGGATAGAAACTGGAACTCAAAGGCAAAGGAACCAGAATGTAACTGAAATCAGAATGGAACTGAAATGCAACTTGTGCTGGACTGGAACTGAAATGCAACAGAAGCCGGACTGGAGCAGGAATGCAGCTGGAACCAGAATGCAACTGGAGCCGGACTGGAACAGGAATGCAACTGAAGCCGGACTGGAACAGGAATGCAACTGAAGCCGGACTGGAACAGGAATGCAACTGAAGCCGGACTGGAACAGGAATGCAACTGAAGCCAGACTGGAACAGGAATGCAACTGAAGCCGGACTGGAACAGGAATGCAACTAGAGCCGGACTGGAACAGGAATGCAACTGAAGCCGGACTGGAACAGGAATGCAACTGAAGCCGGACTGGAACAGGAATGCAACTGAAGCCGGACTGGAACAGGAATGCAACTGAAGCCGGACTGGAACAGGAATGCAACTGAAGCCGGACTGGAACAGGAATGCAACTGAAGCCGGACTGGAACAGGAATGCAACTGAAGCCGGACTGGAACAGGAATGCAACTGAAGCCGGACTGGAACAGGAATGCAACTGAAGCCGGACTGGAACAGGAATGCAACTGAAGCCGGACTGGAACAGGAATGCAACTGAAGCCGGACTGGAACAGGAATGCAACTAGAGCCGGACTGGAACAGGAATGCAACTGAAGCCGGACTGGAACAGGAATGCAACTGAAGCCGGACTGGAACAGGAATGCAACTGAAGCCGGACTGGAACAGGAATGCAACTGAAGCCGGACTGGAACAGGAATGCAACTGAAGCCGGACTGGAACAGGAATGCAACTGAAGCCGTACTGGAACAGGAATGCAACTGAAGCCGGACTGGAACAGGAATGCAACTGAAGCCGGACTGGAACAGGAATGCAACTGAAGCCGGACTGGAACAGGAATGCAACTGAAGCCGGACTGGAACAGGAATGCAACTGAAGCCGGACTGGAACAGGAATGCAACTGAAGCCGGACTGGAACAGGAATGCAACTGAAGCCGGACTGGAACAGGAATGCAACTGAAGCCGGACTGGAACAGGAATGCAACTGAAGCCGGACTGGAACAGGAATGCAACTGAAGCCGGACTGGAACAGGAATGCAACTGAAGCCAGACTGGAACAGGAATGCAACTGAAGCCGGACTGGAACAGGAATGCAGCTGTAACCATAAAGCAACTAGAGCCGGACTGGAACAGGAATGCAACTGAAGCCGGACTGGAACAGGAATGCAACTGAAGCCGGACTGGAACAGGAATGCAACTGAAGCCGGACTGGAACAGGAATGCAACTGGAGCCGGACTGGAACAGGAATGCAACTGGAGCCGGACTGGAACAGGAATGCAACTGAAGCCGGACTGGAACAGGAATGCAACTGAAGCCGGACTGGAACAGGAATGCAACTAGAGCCGGACTGGAACAGGAATGCAACTGAAGCCGGACTGGAACAGGAATGCAACTGAAGCCGGACTGGAACAGGAATGCAACTGAAGCCGGACTGGAACAGGAATGCAACTGAAGCCGGACTGGAACAGGAATGCAACTGAAGCCGGACTGGAACAGGAATGCAACTGAAGCCAGACTGGAACAGGAATGCAACTGAAGCCGGACTGGAACAGGAATGCAACTGAAGCCGGACTGGAACAGGAATGCAACTGAAGCCGGACTGGAACAGGAATGCAACTAGAGCCGGACTGGAACAGGAATGCAACTGAAGCCGGACTGGAACAGGAATGCAACTGAAGCCGGACTGGAACAGGAATGCAACTGAAGCCAGACTGGAACAGGAATGCAACTGAAGCCGGACTGGAACAGGAATGCAGCTGTAACCATAAAGCAACTAGAGCCGGACTGGAACAGGAATGCAACTGAAGCCGGACTGGAACAGGAATGCAACTGAAGCCGGACTGGAACAGGAATGCAACTGAAGCCGGACTGGAACAGGAATGCAACTGGAGCCGGACTGGAACAGGAATGCAACTGGAGCCGGACTGGAACAGGAATGCAACTGAAGCCGGACTGGAACAGGAATGCAACTGAAGCCGGACTGGAACAGGAATGCAACTAGAGCCGGACTGGAACAGGAATGCAACTGAAGCCGGACTGGAACAGGAATGCAACTGAAGCCGGACTGGAACAGGAATGCAACTGAAGCCGGACTGGAACAGGAATGCAACTGAAGCCGGACTGGAACAGGAATGCAACTGAAGCCGGACTGGAACAGGAATGCAACTGAAGCCAGACTGGAACAGGAATGCAACTGAAGCCGGACTGGAACAGGAATGCAACTGAAGCCGGACTGGAACAGGAATGCAACTGAAGCCGGACTGGAACAGGAATGCAACTAGAGCCGGACTGGAACAGGAATGCAACTGAAGCCGGACTGGAACAGGAATGCAACTGAAGCCGGACTGGAACAGGAATGCAACTGAAGCCGGACTGGAACAGGAATGCAACTGGAGCCGGACTGGAACAGGAATGCAACTGGAGCCGGACTGGGACAGGAATGCAACTGAAGCCGGACTGGAATAGGAATGCAACTGAAGCCGGACTGGAACAGGAATGCAGCTGTAACCATAAAGCAACTGGAGCCAGATTAGAACAGGAATGTAACTGGAGCTGGACTGGAACTGGAATTTAACTGAAGTCGATCTGGAACCAGTAGATAATCGGACTGGAAGCAGAATGCAACTGGAACCGGACTGGAAACAAAAGGTGACCAGACTGGAACCAGAAGGTAGCTGTAGACAGATGTTACTAGAAGGAAGTTCCCTAATTACCAGACTGGATCTGAAAGCTGGATCACGCTGGGACTATTTATCAGACTGAAATACGCTGGATCGAATGGACTGAAACCATGGAGACACTGGCGTTTCTATAATGGGTGCAATGTGTGCGGTGCACACGGGTCCCTGCAGCTCACACCCCACACACTGCACCCATTTTAATACTTACCTTTCCAGAGTCCAGCCTCGGGCAATCGCTGCCAAAATGGCCGCCGCACATGCGCAGTAGCCAAATTGGTCTCCGGATCATGGCGGGCGCCATGTTTACGGAGGCCTGCGCATATGCAGAAGACTCCAGCACAATGCCAGAATCTACTGCGCCGTACAGAGGAGGGGACCCACCCAGAGGTGCACATGGGTCCCCTCTGCATAGAGAGCCAGTTTCTGGGAGCGCAACACTGAGTTACTTCAGCAGAAGCGACATTGTACAAAAGTTCCCTTTATAGCACTGAATTGACGCTGATTGGAAGCTGCGGTGAGCTGGTCTTAGAGCAGCGTTAGGAATGGCTGTGGAGAGTCAGCTGACTCAATACAACATGGCTGCGCCCATGTCTGGGTTTTGGAGGGAACTCTGGCATTCAGGATACTCGGTGGAATCTGCAGAGAAAAAAATTTAGGAATATCTACAATATGTCGTGATCGCTGTGCAGGATCGGCATGAACGCACTACATTACCAGCCAGGGACAGTGTGTAGCACGAGCGGACCTCGGCGCCGGCTGGGACAGACACTTCAGGGTATGACTCCAAAGCATGACAGTCACATGGCACTAACCATAAGTGTAAAATAAGAATTTACTCACCGGTAATTCTATTTCTCGTAGTCCGTAGTGGATGCTGGGTACTCCCTAAGGACCATGGGGAATAGACGGGTTCCGCAGGAGACTGGGCACTCTTAAAAGAAAGATTAGGTACTACATCTGGTGTGCACTGGCTCCTCCCTCTATGCCCCTCCTCCAGACCTCAGTTAGGGAAACTGTGCCCGGAAGAGCTGACATTACTAGGAAAGGATTTGGAATCCAGGGTAAGACTCATACCAGCCACACCAATCACACCGTACAACTTGTGATAACCATACCCAGTTAACAGTATGAACAACAACTGAGCCTCATGTAACGGATGGCTCAGAACAATAACCCTTTAGTTAAGCAATAACTATGTACAAGTATTGCAGACAATCCGCACTTGGGACGGGCGCCCAGCATCCACTACGGACTACGAGAAATAGATTTACCGGTGAGTAAATTCTTATTTTCTCTGACGTCCTAGTGGATGCTGGGTACTCCGTAAGGACCATGGGGATTATACCAAAGCTCCCAAACGGACGGGAGAGTGCGGATGACTCTGCAGCACCGAATGAGAGAACTCAAGGTCCTCCTCAGCCAGGGTATCAAACTTGTAGAATTTTGCAAAAGTGTTTGAACCCGACCAAGTAGCAGCTCGGCAAAGTTGTAAAGCCGAGACCCCTCGGGCAGCCACCCAAGAAGAGCCCACCTTCCTTGTGGAAGGGGCTTTTACAGATTTAGGATGCGGCAGTCCAGCCGCGGAATGTGCAAATTGAATCGTGCTACAGATCCAGCGAGCAATAGTTTGCTTTGAAGCAGGAGCACCCAGCTTGTTGGGTGCATGCAGGATAAATAGCGAGTCAGTTTTTCTGACTCGAGCTGTCCTGGAAACATAGATTTTTAGGGCCCTGACTACATCTAGTAACTTGGAATCCTCGTAGCCGCAGGCACCACAATAGGTTGGTCCAAATGAAAAGCTGATGCCACCTTTGGGAGAAATTGGGGACGAGTCCTCAATTCTGCCCTGTCCATATGGAAAATCAGATATGGGCTTTTACATGACAAAGCCGCCAATTCTGACACACGCCTGGCCGAAGCTAAGGCCAACAGCATGACCACCTTCCACGTGAGATATTTTAACTCCACAGTTTTAAGTGGTTCAAACCAATGTGATTTCAGGAAATCCAACACTACATTGAGATCCCAAGGTGCCACCGGAGGCACAAAAGGGGGCTGAATATGCAGCACTCCCTTAACAAACGTCTGAACCTCAGGCAGTGAAGCCAGTTCTTTTTGAAAGAAAATAGACAGGGCCGAAATCTGGACTTTAATGGAACCTAATTTTAGGCCCATAGTCACTCCTGACTGTAGGAAGTGCAGAAATCGACCCAGCTGGAATTCTTCCGTTGGGGCCATTCTGGCCTCACACCACGCAACATATTTTCGCCATATGCGGTGATAATGTTTCGCTGTCACATCCTTCCTAGCTGTTATCAGCGTAGGAATGACTTCATCTGGAATGCCCTTCTCCGTTAGGATCCGGCATTCAACCGCCATGCCGTCAAACGCAGCCGCGGTAAGTCTTGGAACAGACAGGGCCCATGCTGTAGCAGGTCCTGTCGGGGCGGCAGAGGCCATGGGTCCTCTGAGATCATCTCTCGTAGTTCTGGGTACCAAGTTCTTCTTGGCCAATCCGGAACGATGAGTATAGTTCTTACTCCTCTTTTTCTCACTATCCTCAGTACCTTGGGTATGAGAGAAAGAGGAGGGAACACATAAACCGACTGGTACACCCACGGTGTCACTAGCGCGTCCACAGCTATTGCCTGAGGGTCCCTTGACCTGGCGCAATATCTTTTTAGATTTTTTTTGAGGCGGGACGCCAACATGTCCACCTGTGGCCGTACCCAACGGTTTACAATCAGCTTGAAGACTTCTGGATGAAGTCCCCACTCTCCCGGGTGGATGTCATGCCTGCTGAGGAAGTCTGCTTCCCAGTTGTCCACTCCCGGAATGAACACTGCTGACAGTGCTAGCACATGATTCTCCGCCCATCGAAGAATCCTTGTGGCTTCTGCCATCGCCATCCTGCTTCTTGTGCCGCCCTGTCGGTTTACATGGGCGACCGCCGTGATGTTGTCTGACTGAATCAGCACTGGTTGGTTTTGAAGCAGGGGCTCTGCTTGACTCAGGGCGTTGTAAATGGCCCGTAGTTCCAGAATATTTATGTGTAGGGAAGTTTCCTGACTCGACCATTGTCCTTGGAAGTTTCTTCCCCGAGTGACTGCCCCCCAACCTCGGAGGCTTGCATCCGTGGTCACCAGGACCCAGTTCTGAATGCCGAATCTGCGGCCTTCGAGAAGATGAGCACTCTGCAGCCACCACAACAGGGACACCCTGGCCCTCGGGGACAGGGTGATCAATCGATGCATTTGAAGATGCGATCCGGACCACTTGTCCAATAGATCCCACTGGGAGATCCTTGCATGGAATCTGCCGACGGGGATTGCTTCGTAAGAAGCTACCATCCTTCCCAGGACTCGCGTGCAGTGATGCACCCACCGACACCTGTTTTGGTTTCAGGAGGTCCCTGACCAGAGATGATAATTCCTGGGCCTTCTCCTCCGGGAGAAACACCTTCTTCTGTTCTGTACGCTGACTAACAACTGCTCTCTGGACCTCGCCTTTATAAGGAGATCGTCCAAGTATGGGATAATTATAACTCCCTTCTTTCGGAGGAGTATCATCATTACGGCCATTACCTTGGTAAATACCCTCGGTGCCGTGGACAGACCAAACGGCAACATCTGGAATTGGTAATGACAGTCCTGTACCACAAACCTGAGGTACTCCTGGTGAGGTGGGTAAATGGGGACATGTAGGTATGCATCCTTAATGTCCAGCGACACCATAAAATCCCCCTCTTCCAGGCCTGCAATAACCGCCCTGAGCGATTCCATCTTGAACTTGAACTTCCTTATATAAGTGTTCAAGGATATTAAATTTAGGATGGGTCTCACCGAACCGTCTGGTTTCGGTACCACAAACATTGTGGAATAGTAACCCCGCCCCTGTTGAAGGAGGGGTACCTTGATTATCACCTGCTGAAGATACAGCTTGTGAATTGCCGCCAGTACTACCTCCCTTTCTCTGAGAGCAGCAGGCAAGGCTGATTTGAGGTAACGGCGAGGGGGAGTCGCCTCGAACTCCAGCCTGTATCCCTGTGATACTACTTGCAGAACCCAGGGATCCACCTGTGAGCGAGCCCACTGGTCGCTGAAGTTCCGGAGACGCGCCCCCACCACCCCTGGCTCTGCCCGTGGAGCCCCAGTGTCATGCGGTGGACTTAGAGGAAGCAGGGGAGGATTTTTGTTCCTGGGAAATGGCTGTCTGGTGCAGCTTTTTCCCTCTCCCCTTGCATCTGGGCAGAAAGGAAGCGCCTCTGGCCCGCTTGCCTTTCTGAGGCCGAAAGGACTGTACCTGATAATAAGGTGCTTTCTTAGGCTGTGAGGAAACCCGAGGTAAAAATGTCGACTTCCCAGCTGTTGCTGTGGATACGAGGTCCGAGAGACCGTCCCCAAACAATTCCTCACCCTTATAAGGCAAAACCTCCATGTGTTTTTTAGAATCAGCATCACCTGTCCACTGCCGAGTCCATAATACTCTTCTGGCAGAAATGGACATTGCATTCATTCTGGATGCCAGCAGGCAAATGTCCCTCTGTGCATCCCTCATATATAAGACGACGTCTTTAATATGCTCCATGGTTAGCAAAATAGTATCCCTGTCGAGGGTATCAATATTATCTGACAGGGTATCAGACCATGCTGCTGCAGCACTGCACATCCATGCTGAGGCAATAGCAGGTCTCAGTATAGTACCTGAGTGTGTATACACAGACTTCAGGATAGCCTCCTGCTTTCTATCAGCAGGCTCCTTTAAGGCGGCCGTATCCTGAGATGGCAGTGCCACCTTTTTTGATAAGTGTGTGAGCGCCTTGTCCACCCTAGGGGATGTCTCCCAACGTACCCTATCCTCTGGCGGGAAAGGGTACGCCATCAGTAACTTTTTAGAAATCACTAGTTTCTTATCGGGGAAACCCACGCTTCTTCACACACTTCATTCAACTCATCAGATGGGGGAAAAACCACTGGCTGCTTTTTCTCCCCAAACATAATACCCTTCTTAGTGGTACCCGGGTTAATATCAGAAATGTGCAACACATTTTTCATTGCCGTAATCATACAACGGATGGCCCTTGTGGACTGTACATTTGTCTCATCCTCGTCTACACTGGAGTCAGACTCCGTGTCGACATCTGTGTCTACCATCTGAGGTAGCGGGCGTTTTTGAGCCCCTGATGACTTTTGAGACGCCTGGGCAGGCACGGGCTGAGAAGCCGGCTGTCCCACTGCTGTTACGTCATCTAGCCTTTTATGTAAAGGAGTTGACACTGTCGGTCAATGCCTTCCACCTAACCATCCACCCTGGTGTCGGCCCCACAGGGGGTGACATCACACTTATCCGCACCTGCTCTGCCTCCACGTAACCTTCCTCATCAAACATGTCGACACAGCCGTACCGACACACCGCACACACACAGGGAATGCTCTGACTGAGGACAGGACCCCACAAAGTCCTTTGGGGAGACAGAGAGAGTATGCCAGCACACACCAGAGCGCTATATATCACAGGGATTAACACTTCTGTACTGAGTGATTTTTCCCAATAGCTGCTTGTATACACAATTTGCGCCTAAATTTCTGTGCCCCCCCTCTGTTTTTTTTACCCTTCTCGTAGTGTATACTGCAGGGGAGAGCCTGGGGAGCGTCCTTCCAGCGGAGCTGTGAAGAGAAAATGGCGCCGGTGTGCTGAGGAAGATAGCCCCGCCCCCTCCGCGGCGGGCTTCTCCCGCTTTTTTAATAATGTTAATGGCGGATAAATAGGCACACATACAGTGTTATACACTGTATTATGTGCAATTTTGCCAAAGGTATAGATATTGCTGCCCAGGGCGCCCCCCCCCCCCCCAGCGCCCTGCACCCACCAGTGCCCGGAGCGTGTGGTGTGCTGTGGGAGCAATGGCGCACAGCTGCAGTGCTGTGCGCTACCTTAATGAAGACCGGAGTCTTCTGCCGCCGGTTTTCTCCTGGTTCTTCCATCTTCTGGCTCTGCAAGGGGGTCGGCGGCGCGGCTCCGGGACCGGACTCCATGGCTGGGCCTGTGTTCGATCCCTCTGGAGCTAATGGTGTCCAGTAGCCTAGAAGCGCATGCTGGCTGCAAGCAGGTGAGTTCGCTTCTTCTCCCCTTAGTCTCTCGATGCAGTGAGTCTGTTGCCAGCAGATCTCACTGAAAATAATAAACCTAACAAATACTTTCTTTTCTAGGAAGCTCAGGAGAGCCCACTAGGAGCACCCAGCTCTGGCCGGGCACAGATACTAACTGAGGTCTGGAGGAGGGGCATAGAGGGAGGAGCCAGTGCACACCAGATAGTACCTAATCTTTCTTTTAAGAGTGCCCAGTCTCTTGCAGAGCCCGTCTATTCCCCATGGTCCTTACAGAGTACCCAGCAGCCACAGTTTTTATGCAGGATCACATAGCTCAGTGAGTAGGGTGTGTGATTAGAATGCAGCAGGTTATAGGTGTGAATCCTGGGTGTGACAGTATATTGAAATGTGTTATTTAATAAAGGGAATTGTAACTGAATAACAGCGAGCTCTCACGTTAAGAAGTGCATGAATGTGATATAAAGAGGATTTGTGTCCAAATCCATTTTCTTGCAGTGGTCTATAAATGTGTGTGTGTTATATTATATTATCTATAATATTAAAAGATGTACGGCGTGCACTTTTCGTGTTCTGGTTCTAATTCCCCGCTCGTGTTTTGTATCTGGATGATTTTTGAAACCCCCCCATAAAAACAGCTAAAATCACAGAATTTGGGGGTAATTTTGATCCCATAGTATTATTAACCTCAATAACATAAATTTCCACTCATTTCCAGTCTATTCTGAACACCTCATACCTCACAATATTGTTTTTAGGACAAAAGGTTGCACCGAGGTGTCTGTTAGACTAAGCTAAATGACACAAGTGTGCGGCACAAACACCTGGCCCATCTAGGGGGGAAATTTACTAAGATGGAAGTTCTATTTAAGATGGGATGTTGCCCATAGCAACCAATCAGATTCTACTTCTCATTTATCTAGCACCTTCTAGAAGATAATACCTGGAATCTGATTGGTTGCTATGGGCAACATCCCATCTCAAATAGAACTCCCATTTTAGTAAATGTACCCCCTGGAGTGGCACTGCAGTGTCAGACAGGATGTCACTATTCAAAAACTAGTCCCCGAACAGCACATGATGCAAAGAAGAAAAGAGGTGCAAGAAGGAATTGTCCTTGGGCCCTCCCACCCACCCTTATGTTGTATAAACAGGACATGCACACTTTAACAAACCCATCATTTCAGTGACAGGACCTGCCACACGACTGTGACTGAAATGACTGGTTGGTTTGGACCCCCCCAAAAAAAAGAAGCAATCAATCTCTCCTTGCACAGACCCAGGGCCGGTGATAGGGTGTTTGGCGCCCCCCTGCAAATGATAAATTTGCGCCCTCCCATATTTTACAAAGGGACAGCATGCAACAAAAAGGGGTGTGGTCTCACAAGGAAGGGGCATGGCTACACAATAGTACCCCCATTTCAAATTACACCACACAATAGCACAATCTTATTCACATTACCCTGCGCATAGTAGTAATGGTTATACACATACTGTCCCCTGTAGTAGCGCCGGTTATACACATAATAGCCTGTGTGGTAGTGCCGGTTATACACATAATAGCCCGTGTGGTAGTGCCGGTTATACACATAATGTCCCCTGTAGTAGCGCCGGTTATACACATAATAGCCCGTGTGGTAGTGCCGGTTATACACATACTGTCCCCTGTAGTAGCGCCGGTTATACACATAATAGCCCGTGTAGTAGCGCCGGTTATACACATAATAGCCCGTGTGGTAGTGTCGGTTATACACATAATGTCCCCTGTAGTAGCGCCGGTTATACACATAATAGCCCGTGTGGTAGTGCCGGTTATACACATACTGTCCCCTGTAGTAGTGCCGGTTATACACATAATAGCCCCTGTAGTAGCGCCGGCTATACACATACTGTCCCCTGTAGTAGCACCAGTTATACACATAATAGCCCGTGTGGTAGTGCCGGTTATACACATAATAGCCCGTGTGGTAGTGCCGGTTATACACATAATAGCCCGTGTGGTAGTGTCGGTTATACACATAATGTCCCCTGTAGTAGCGCCGGTTATACACATAATAGCCAGTGTGGTAGTGCCGGTTATACACATAATAGCCCCTGTAGTAGCGCCGGTTATACACATACTGTCCCCTGTAGTAGCGCCGGTTATACACATAATAGCCCCTGTGGTAGCGCCGGTTATACACATAATGTCCCCAGTAGTGACACCGGTTATACACATAATGTCCCCTGTAGTAGCGCTGGTTATACACATATTAGCCTCTATAGTAGCGCTGGTTATACACATAATGTCCCCTGTAGTAGCGCTGGTTATACACATAATAGCCCCTGTGGTAGCGCCGGTTATACACATAATGTCCCCAGTAGTGACACCGGTTATACACATAATGTCCCCTGTAGTAGCGCTAGTTATACACATATTAGCCTCTATAGTAGCGCTGGTTATACACATAATGTCCCCAGTAGTGACACCGGTTATACACATAATAGCCCCTGTAGTAGCGCCGGTTATACACATAATGTCCCCAGTAGTGACACCAGTTGTACACATAATAGCCTCTGTGGTAGCGCCGGTTATACACATAATGTCCCCAGTAGTGACACCGGTTATACACATAATAGCCCCTGTAGTAGCGCCGGTTATACACATAATGTCCCCAGTAGTGACACCGGTTATACACATAATGTCCCCTGTAGTAGCGCTGGTTATACACATATTAGCCTCTATAGTAGCGCTGGTTATACACATAATGTCCCCAGTAGTGACACCGGTTATACACATAATAGCCCCTGTAGTAGCGCCGGTTATACACATAATGTCCCCAGTAGTGACACCGGTTATACACATAATGTCCCCTGTAGTAGCGCTGGTTATACACATATTAGCCTCCATAGTAGCGCCGGTTATACACATAATAGCCCCTATAGTAGCGCTGGTTATATATAATGCACTCAGAAGTGTTATTTATACAAATTATGCCTCCCTCCCACCAGTGGTGCAAGTAGAAAAAATGTCTTAGTGGTACTGTGTGCGCATGCCTAAGGCGCACATGCCAAAAATGGGTTTGGTCAAATGCCACATGGGGCGTGGCCAATGAAAATGGGGGCGTGATACACATATGGGGGGCCAGATACACATATGATATCAATAGTGCCAGATACACATATGCCCCCACCGTGCCAGATATGCTCCTACAGTGCCAAACACAAATGCCCCACAGTGCCAAACACAAATGCCCCACAGTGCCAGATACAAAAATGCCCCACAATGCCAGATACACAAATGCCCCCAGCAGTGCAATACAGTGACAGATACACCCCCACTGTGTCAGATACACAGTGCCAGATACAGTGCCAGATACAGTGTCCCACAGTGTCAGATACACAGTGCCCCACAGAAACAGATACACAGTGCCCCACAGAAACAAATACACAGTGCACCACAGTCCCAAATACACAGTGCCCCACAGTGCTAGATACACAATGCCCCACAGTGACAGATACAGTGTCCCACAGTGCCAGATATACAGTGCCCTACAGTGCCAGATACACAGTGCCCCACAGAAACAGATACACAGTGCACCACAGTCCCAAATACACAGTGCCCCACAGTGCCAGATAGACAGTGCCCCACAGAAACAGATACACAGTGCACCACAGTCCCAAATACACAGTGCCCCACAGTGCCAGATACACAGTGCCCCACAGAAACAGATACACAGTGCACCACAGTCCCAAATACACAGTGCCCCACAGTGCCAGATACAAAGTACCCTACAGTGCCAGATACACAGTGCCCCACCGTGCCAGATACACAGTGCCCCACAGTGCCAGATACACAGTGCCCCACAGTGCCAGATACACAGTGTCCCACAGTGCCAGATACACAGTGTCCCAGAGTGCCAGATATACAGTGCCCTACAGTGCCAGATACACAGTGCCCCACAGTGCCAGATACACAGTGCCCTACAGTGCCAGATACAGTGTCCCATAGTGCCAGATATACAGTGCCCTACAGTGCCAGATAGAGTGTCCCACAGTGCCAGATATACAGTACCCTACAGTGCCAGATAGAGTGCCCCACAGTGCCAGATACACAGTGCCCCACAGTGCCAGATACACAGTTCCCCACAGTGCCAGATACAGTGTCCCACAGTGCCATATATACAGTGCCCCACCGTGTCAGATACACAGTGCCCCACCGTGCCAGATACACAGTGCCCCACAGTGCCAGATACACAGTGCCCCACAGTGCCAGATACACAGTGTCCCACAGTGCCAGATACACAGTGTCCCACAGTGCCAGATACACAGTGCCCTACAGTGCCAGATACACAGTGCCCTACAGTGCCAGATACACAGTGCCCCACCGTGCCAGATACAGTGTCCCACAGTGCCAGATACACAGTGTCCCACAGTGCCAGATACACAGTGTCCCACAGTGCCAGATATACAGTGCCCTACAGTGCCAGATACACAGTGTCCCACAGTGCCAGATACACAGTGCCCCACAGTGCCAGATACAGTGTCCCACAGTGCCAGATATACAGTGCACTACAGTGCCAGATAGAGTGCCCCACAGTGCCAGATACACAGTGCCCCACAGAAACAGATACACAGTGCACCACAGTCCCAAATACACAGTGCCCCACAGTGCCAGATACACAGTGCCCCACAGTGCCAGATACACAGTGTCCCACCGTGCCAGATACACAGTGTCCCACAGTGCCAGATACACAGTGTCCCACAGTGCCAGATACACAGTGCCAGATACACAGTGCCCCACAGTGCCAGATACACAGTGTCCCACAGTGCCAGGTATACAGTGCCCTACAGTGACAGATACACAGTGCCCCACAGTGCCAGATACACAGTGCCCCACAGTGCCAGATACAGTGTCCCACAGTGCCAGATATACAGTGCCTTACAGTGCCAGATAGAGTGCCCCACAGTGCCAGATACACAGTGCACCACAGTCCTAAATACACAGTGCCCCACAGTGCCAGATACACAGTGCCCCACCGTGCCAGATACACAGTGCCCCACAGTGCCAGATACACAGTGCCCCATAGTGCAAGATACACAGTGTCCCACAGTGCCAGATACACAGTACCCCACCGTGCCAGATACACAGTGCCCCACAGTGCCAGATACACAGTGCCCCACAGTGCCAGATACACAGTGCCCCACAGTGCCAGATAGTGTCCCACAGTTCAAGATACACAGTGTCCCACAGTGCCAGATATACAGTGCCCTACATTGCCAGATACACAGTGCCCCACAGTGCCAGATACACAGTGCCCCACAGTGCCAGATACAGTGTCCCACAGTGCCAGATATACAGTGCCCTACAGTGCCAGATAGAGTGCCCCACAGTGCCAGATACACAGTGCCCCACAGAAACAGATACACAGTGCACCACAGTCCCAAATACACAGTGCCCCACAGTGCCAGATACAAAGTACCCTACAGTGCCAGATACACAGTACCCCACCGTGCCAGATACACAGTGCCCCACAGTGCCAGATACAGTGTCCCACAGTGCCAGATATACAGTGCCCTACAGTGCCAGATACACAGTGCCCCACAGTGCCAGATACACAGTGCCCCACAGTGCCAGATACAGTGTCCCACAGTGCCAGATATACCTTGCCCTACAGTGCCAGATAGAGTGCCCCACAGTGCCAGATACACAGTGCCCCACAGTGCCAGATACACAGTGCCCCACAGTGCCAGATACACAGTGCCCCACAGAAACAGATACACAGTGCACCACAGTCCCAAATACACAGTGCCCCACAGTGCCAGATATACAGTGCCAGATACACAGTGCCCCACAGTGCCAGATACACAGTGCCCCACAGTGCCAGATACAGTGCCCCACAGTGCCAGATACACAGTGCCCCACAGTGCCAGATACACAGTGCCCCACAGTGCCAGATACAGTGTCCCACAGTGCCAGATATACAGTGCCCTACAGTGCCAGATAGAGTGCCCCACAGTGCCAGATACACAGTGCACCACAGTCCCAAATACACAGTGCCCCACAGTGCCAGATACAAAATACCCTACAGTGCCAGATACACAGTGCCCCACCGTGCCAGATACACAGTGCCCACAGTGCCAGATAGAGTGCCCCACAGTGCCAGATACACAGTGCCCCACAGAAACAGATACACAGTGCACCACAGTCCCAAATACACAGTGCCAGATACACAGTGCCCCACAGTGCCAGATACACAGTGCCCCACAGTGCCAGACACACAGTGCCCCACAGTGCCAGATACAGTGTCCCACAGTGCCAGATATACAGTGCCCTACAGTGCCAGATAGAGTGCCCCACAGTACCAGATACACAGTGCCCCACAGAAACAGATACACAGTGCACCACAGTCCCAAATACACAGTGCCCCACAGTGCCAGATACAAAGTACCCTACAGTGCCAGATACACAGTGCCCCTCCATGCCAGATACACAGTGCCCCACCACAGTGCCCCACAGTGCCAGATACACAGTGCCCCACAGTGCCAGATACAGTGTCCCACAGTGCCAGATATACAGTGCCCTACAGTGCCAGATACACAGTGCCCCACAGAAACAGATACACAGTGCACCACAGTCCCAAATAAACAGTGCCCCACAGTGCCAGATACAAAGTACCCTACAGTGCCAGATACACAGTGCCCCACCGTGCCAGATACACAGTGCCCCACCGTGCCAGATACACAGTGCCCCACCGTGCCAGATACACAGTGCCCCACAGTGCCAGATACACAGTGTCCCACAGTGCCAGATACACAGTGTCCCACAGTGCCAGATACACAGTGTCCAACAGTGCCAGATATACAGTGCCCTACAGTGCCAGATACACAGTGCCCCACAGTGCCAGATACACAGTGCCAGATACAGTGTCCCACAGTGCCAGATATATCGTGCCCTACAGTGCCAGATACACAGTGTCCCACAGTGCCAGATATACAGTGCCCCACAGAAACAGATACACAGTGCACCACAGTACCAAATACACAGTGCCCACAGTGCCAGATATACAGTGCCCTACAGTGCCAGATACACAGTGCCCCACAGTGCCAGATACACAGTGCCCCACCATGCCAGATACACAGTGCCCCAACGTGCCAGATACACAGTGCCCCACCGTGCCAGATACACAGTGCCCCACCGTGCCAGATACACAGTGCCCCACCGTGCCAGATACACAGTGCCCCACAGTGCCAGATACACAGTGCCCCACAGTGCCAGATACACAGTGCCCCACAGTGCCAGATATACAGTGTCCCACAGTTCCAGATACAGTGTCCCACAGTGCCAGATACACAGTGCCCCACAGTGCCAGATACACAGTGCCCCACAGTGCCAGATACACAGTGTCCCACAGTTCCAGATACACAGTGTCCCACAGTTCCAGATACACAGTGTCCCACAGTGCCAGATATACAGTGCCCTACAGTGCCAGATACACAGTGCCCCACAGTGCCAGATACAGTGTCCCACAGTGCCAGATATACAGTGCCAGATAGAGTGCCCCACAGTGCCAGATACACAGTGCCCCACAGAAACAGATACACAGTGCACCACAGTCCCAGATACACAGTGCCCCACAGTGCCAGATACACAGTGCCCCACAGTGCCAGATACACAGTGTCCCACAGTTCCAGATAGAGTGCCCCACAGTGCCAGATACACAGTGCACCACAGAAACAGATACACAGTGCCCCACAGTGCCAGATACAGTGTCCCACAGTGCCAGATATACAGTGCCCTACAGTTCCAGATAGAGTGCCCCACAGTGCCAGATACACAGTGCCCCACAGAAACAGATACACAGTGCACCACACTCCCAAATACACAGTGCCCCACAGTGCCAGATACAAAGTACCCTACAGTGCCAGATACACAGTGCCCCACCGTGCCAGATACACAGTGTCCCACCGTGCCAGATACACAGTGCCCCACAGTGCCAGATACACAGTGCCCCACAGTGCCAGATACACAGTGTCCCACAGTGCCAGATACACAGTGTCCACAGTGCCAGATACACAGTGTTCCACAGTGCCAGATATACAGTGCCCTACAGTGCCAGATAGAGTGCCCCACAGTGCCAGATACACAGTGCCCCACAGAAACAGATACACAGTGCACCACAGTCCCAAATACACAGTGCACCACAGTGCCAAATATACAGTGCCCTACAGTGCCAGATACACAGTGCCCCACAGTGCCAGATACACAGTGCCCCTCAGTGCCAGATACAGTGTCCCACAGTTCCAGATACACAGTGTCCCACAGTGCCAGATATACAATACCATACAGAGCCAGATACACAGTGCCCCACAGTGCCAGATACACAGTGCCCCACAGTGCCAGATACACAGTGCCCCACAGTGCCAGATACAGTGTCCCACAGTGCCAGATACACAGTGCCCCACAGTGCCAGATACAGTGTCCCACAGTGCCAGATATACAGTGCCCTACAGAGCCAGATAGAGTGCCCCACGGTGCCAGATACACAGTGCACCACAGTCCCAAATACACACTGCCCCACAGTGCCAGATACACAGTGCCCCACAGAAACAGATACACAGTGCACCACAGTCCCAAATACACAGTGCCCCACAGTGCCAGATACACAGTGCCCCACAGTGCCAGATACACATTGCACCACAGTCCCAAATACACAGTGCCCCACAGTGCCAGATGAAAAGTACCCTACAGTGTGAGATACACAGTGCCCCACAGTGCCCCACAGTGCCAGATACACAGTGCCCTACAATGCCAGACACAGTGCCAGATACACAGTGCCCTATAATGCCAGATACAGTGCCAGATACACAGTGCCCCGCAATGCCATATACACTGCCTTACACACACACACACACACACACACACACACACACACACACACACATACTGTAGATACACACACACACACATATACACATTCACACAGATATACACACACTTTCTCACTCACGCTCCTTTAACATATCATCTGGCTGGCTGGATTTGTAGCAGTTTCTGTCCTCTTCAGCCTGTTCCCGTGTAGCACCACCCCTTGGCACCATTTAGCCCCACCCCCTTTTTGGCCAGAGCCCAGGACACGGACAGACAATGCAGGGGGGTTGGGGGAAGCTTCAAGCTGCCGGCGCCACTGCCTGTCAAACGGTGTGATGGGCACAGCAGCCGGCAGCAGCAGGGGGCCAGGTGCAGCAGCGGGGATGCCGAGCAGGGAGAGCGCCTCTCCAGCCTGGCGCCTACCTGCTTTGCATCCCTTTGCTGAGTGGGTAGCACCGGGCCTCCGATTTCTCACCCCTTTCAGTGTGTACATTCTCCTCTTCACAGAGTATTAATTCATCCCCACTGGAATCCACCATCACAGGTCCCTGTGTACTTTCTGGAGGCAATTGCTAGTCAAGGTCTTCCTGGAAGATTTTATAATTAATTTACCTCCTACACCGATCGCTGACAAGGTTACCGGCTGCACTAAACACTCTTTCGGAGTACACACTGGAGGGGGGCAACTTAGGTAGAATAAAGCCAGTTTCTGCAAGGGCCTCCAAATTGCCTCTTTTTCCTGCCAGTATACGTACGGACTGTCTGACGTGCCTACTTGGATGCGGTCACTCATATAATCCACCATTCTTTCCATGGTGAAAGAATCATATGCAGTGACAGTAGACGACATGTCAGTAACCGTTGGCAGGTCCTTCAGTCTGGACCAGATGTCGGCATCAGCAGTCGCTCCAGACTGCCCTGCATCACCGCCAGCGGGTGGGCTCGGAATTCTTAGCCTTTTCCTGGCAGCCCCAGTTGCGGGAGAATGTGAAGGAGGAGCCGTTGACAGGTTACAGTCCACTTGAGTTGACAATTGTCTCACCAGCAGGTCTTTGAACCTCTGCAGACTTGTGTCTGCCAGAAATAGAGATACACCGTAGGCTTTAAACCTAGGATCAAGCACGGTGGCCAAAATGTAGTGTTCTGATTTCAACAGATTGACCACCCGTGAATCCTGGCAAGTGAATGAAGGGCTCCATCCACAAGTCCCACATGCCTAGTGGAATCGCTCTGTTTTAGCTCCTCCTTCAATGTCTCCAGCTTCTTCTGCAAAAGCCTGATGAGGGGAATGACCTGACTCAGGCTGGCAGTGTCTGAACTGACTTCACGTGTGGCAAGTTCGAAGGGTTGGAGAACTCTGCACAAGACGGAAATCATTCTCCACTGCGCTTGAGTCAGGTGCATTCCCCCTCCTTTGCCTATATCGTAGGTGGATGTATAGTCTTAAATGGCCTTTTGCTGCTCCTCCATCCTCTGAAGCATTTAGAGTGTTGAATTCCACCTCGTTACCACCTCTTGCTTCAGTTGATGGCAGGGCAGTTTCAGGAGTGTTTGCTGGCGCTCCAGTCTTCGACACGCAGTGGCTGAATGCCAAAAGTGGCCCGCAATTTTTCGGGCCATCAACAATGTCTCCTGCACGCCTTTGCCATTTTACAAAAAAATCTGCACCACCAAATTAATTGTATGGGCAATACATGGGACGTGCTGGAATTTGCCCAGATGGAATGCACGCACAATATTGGTGGCGTTGTCTGATATCACAAATCCCCAGGAGAGTCTAAGTGGGGTAAGCCATTGTGCGATGATGTCCCTCAGTTTCCGTAAGAGGTTGTCAGCGGTGTGCCTCTTATGGAAAGCAGTGATACAAAGCATAGCCTGCCTAGGAACGAGCTGGAGTTTGTGAGATGCTGCTACTGGTGCCGCTGCTGTTGTTGCTGCGGGAGGCAATACATCTACCCAGTGGGCTGTCGCAGTCATATAGTCCTTAGTCTGCCCTGCTCCACTTGTCCACATGTCCGTGGTTAAATGAACACTGGGTACAAACGCATTTTTTAGGACACTGAGAACATTTTTCTTAATGTCCTTGTACAGTCTGGGAATAGTTTTCCTAGTAAAGTGGAATCTAGATGGAATTTGGTACCGAGGACACACTACCTCCATCAGTAGTCTAAAACCCAATACACTAATGGCGGATACCAGAAGCACGTCTAACACCAACACAGCTGTCAAGGCCTCAGTTATCCGCTTTGCAACAGGATGACTGCTGTGATATTTCATCTTCCTCACAAAGGACTGTTGGACAGTCAAGTGCTTAGTTGAAGTAGCACAAGTGGTCTTCCGACTTCTCTAGGATGACGATCAACTCCCAGCAGCATCAACAGCAGCGGAAGCAGCAGTAGGGGTCAGTCATGCCAGTGACATGGCCTGCAGGACTACCGATGTTCCTGACTGAGGAGGAAATTGACCTTGAGGGAGTTGGTGGTGTGGCTTGCAGAGCTTGGGAACAAGAGGAAGAAGGGATTTAGGTGTCAGTGGACTGCTTACGCTCTTACCCAAAGTTTCTGAAATTGACCATGACTTCTGATGAATGCGCTGCAGGTGACATATAAGGGAGGATGTCCCTAGGTGGTTAACATCCTTATCCCTACTTATGGATTGACAAAGGCAACACATGGGATTGACACCTGTTGTCCGGATATGTGGAGAAATAATTCCACACCGAAGAGGGGGATTTTTTGGTGTTTTGCCCAGGAATGACAATGGGCTTCTTCATCCCATGGACAACATTTGTCTCCACCGGTGCCTGATTTAAACAAACCACATCACCATCAGAATCCTCCTTGTCAGTTTCCTCCTCAGCGCCAGCAACACCCATATCCTCATCCTGGTGTACTCCAACATTGACATCTTCAATTTGAATATCAGAAACTGGACAGTGGGTGCTCGTTCCAGCACTTGCAGAGGGCGTGCAAATGGTGGAAGAAGCCACCTCTTTCCGCCCAGTGTTGGGAAGGTCAGGAATCGCAACCACCGACACACTTGGACTCTCCTTGGGGATTTGTGATACCATCTTAGAATGCACAGTTCTTTGCTCTGCTTTTGCCAGCTTAACTCATCTTTTTTTCTAGCGGGAGGATGAGGGCTTCCATCATCATGTGAAGCTGAACCACTAGTCATGAACATAGGCCAGGGCGTTGGCCATTCCTTGCCACTCCGTGACATAAATGGCATATTGGCAAGTTTATCTTTCTCCGCTGACCATTTAAATACATTTTTTGGGCATCTTAAAATTATTCAGGATAGAAGCACAGGGACATTATCCCCTCAAGCAGCAAATTAATTAATTTATTATTCAGAGAAGGCAACATTATATCATGGTCCACCATCTAAATACAGTGTATTGTAGTCAGTGATGCGCACACTGAAAACACTCAGTCAAAATTAGAATAGTGGTGGTAGTATTTAACTACATGAAGGAGTTGTTCACTCCCAGATATAAATGTATCATTGCAAGACATTTGGCAACTTTAGTTGTTACTAATATTGAAACACTGTTTAAAACATTGGAGACAGTGAAGAAACACATCATTACAGTGGCTAAGCTTTTTAATTCACTTTATTAAATTTATTCACAATTAGTCACAATTCACATGCACCATATTTCGCTCATGTTTTAGTAACAATAATAAAGGTTATATTTTAGAATCTGTGGTCATCTATCGCTACAGATATTTGACTTTAAGAAAGTATACTTGTCCGCGTGTGCCCAGTACAGGGAATCTTTCTCTTCAGAATTTCCATAGGCGTGCAAATGGTGGAAGAAGCCACCTCTTTCCGCCCAGTGTTGGGAAGGTCAGGAATCGCAACCACCGACACACTTGGACTCTCCTTTGGGATTTGTGATACCATCTTCGAATGCACAGTTCTTTGCTGTGCTTTTGCCAGCTTAACTCATCTTTTTTCTAGCGGGAGGATGAGGGCTTCCATCATCATGTGAAGCTGAACCACTAGTCATGAACATAGGCCAGGGCGTTGGCCATTCCTTGCCACTCCGTGACATAAATGGCATATTGGCAAGTTTATCTTTCTCCGCTGACCATTTAAATACATTTTTTGGGTCATTTTACTGAACTTTGGCTTTTTGGATTTCACATGCCCTTTACTATGACATTGGGCATCGGCCTTGGCTGACAACATTGATGGCATTTCATTGTCTATGTCATGACTAGTGGCAGCAGCTTCAGCACTAGGAGGAAGTGGTTCTTGATCTTTCCCTATTTATCCTCCACATTTTTGTTCTCCATTATTTTTCTGGCATTATATAACAATATGTGGCACAGGAGAGTGCACCTCTACACCACACAGGGCAAACCCTCTAAAAGTTATTTGGATTAAATAGTAATAGTCCCTTTATTTGGAGTAAATAATATACAGCACAGGACAGCACCACTGGACTTATATGGCAGTACCACTGGACTTGTATGGCAGTACCACTGGACCGGACTTATACGGTAGTACCACTGGACTTATACGGCAGTACCTCTGGTCGTATACGGCAGTACCACTGGACTGGACTTATATGGCAGTAACCCCGGACTTATACGGCAGTACCTCTGGACTTATACCGCAGTACCACTGGACCTATATTGCAGTACCCCTGGACTTATATTGCAGTACACCCAGACTTGTATGGCAGTACCACTGGACTGGACTTGTACAACAGTACCCCTGGACTTATATGGCAGTACACCTAGACTTGTATGGCAGTACCAGTCAATTTATACGGCAGTACCACTGGACTGGACTTACACAGCAGTACCCCTGGACTTATATGGCAGTACACTTAGACTTATATGGCAGTACCACTGGACTGGACTTGTACGACAGTACCACTGGACTTATACGGCAGTACCCCTAAACTTATATGGTTGCACTATTTGACTGGACTTATACAGCAGCACTGGACTTATGGCAGCACAAGACACCATCACTGGACTGATGCAGCACAAGACACCACCACTGGACTGATGCAGCACAGGACAGCACCACTGGACTTATATGGCAGTACCACTGGACTTATATGGCAGTACCACTGGACCGGACTTGTACAGTAGTACCACTGGACTTATACGGCAGTACCTCTGGTCGTATACGGCAGTACCACTGGACTGGACTTATATGGCAGTACCCCCGGACTTATACCGCAGTACCTCTGGACCTATATTGCAGTACCCCTGGACTTATATTGCAGTTCACCCAGACTTGTATGGCAGTACCACTGGACTGGACTTATACAACAGTACCCCATGACTTATATGGCAGTACACCTAGACTTGTATGGCAGTACCACTCAATTTATACGGCAGTACCACTGGACTGGACTTACACGGCAGTACACCTGGACTTATATGGCAGTACACTTAGACTTATATGGCAGTACCACTGGACTGGACTTATACGACAGTACCTCTGGTCGTATACGGCAGTACCACTGGACTGGACTTATACGGCAGTACCTCCGGACTTATACGGCAGTACCACTGGACCTATATTGCAGTACCCCTGGACTTATATGGCAGTACACCTAGACTTGTACGGCAGTACCACTCAATTTATACGGCAGTACCACTGGACTGGACTTATATGACAGTACCACTGGACTTATACGGCAGTACCCCTGAACTTATACGGCAGTACCCCTAAACTTATATGGTTGCACTATTTGACTGGACTTATACAGCAGCACTGGACTTATGGCAGCACAAGACACCACCACTGGACTGATGCAGCACAAGACACCACCACTGGACTGATGCAGCACAAGACACCACCACTGGACTGATGCAGCACAAGACACCACCACTGGACTGATGCAGCACAAGACACCACCACTGGACTGATGCAGCACAAGACACCACCACTGGACTGATGCAGCACAAGACACCACCACTGGACTGATGCAGCACAAGACAGCACTGGAATGACACATAAGAGCAGGTCGCCACCCCATGCCCCACGCCACTTTGCGGCACAGACTCTGAGGAGACAAGTCCTCTCGTTACACTTTCCAGGAATGGAGTGAAAATAGTGGCGACGCGCGGCTCCTTATATGGAATCCAAAAACCGCGAGAATTCGAAAGTGGGATGATGAGATTTTGCCTCAATCTGGTTTCCGAATCTAGTGGGAAGTCCCGAGCCGGGCTCGGATCTGGGCTCGGCACGTGAAGTTCGGGGGAGTTTGGTTCTCAGGGAACCGAAACCGCTCATCCCTAATAATATCATCTACATATAATATGGAAATGGGCATCATAGCAACGGCTTTCTCTGGGATCAATCTTGTCATACCCCTTCCCCACATGGAATGCGCCTTATATCCTTACTGGGAAAAAGTGTGTGTGTGTGGGGGAGGGGAGGGGAGCCAATTCTCTATCCGTCACAGGGCACCAACAAGTCTAGTTACAGCGCTGGATAGAGGAATGATATATACAGGACAGTTATAGGAGAGATCATGTGATAGAGGAATGATATATACAGGACAGTTATAGGAGGAGAGATCATGTGATAGAGAAATGATATATACAGGACAGTTATAGGAGGAGAGATCGTGTGATAGAGGAATGGTATATACAGGACAGTTATAGGAGAAGAGAACATGTGATAGAGGAATGATATATACAGGACAGTTATACAAGGAGATATCATGTGATAGAGGAATGATATATACAGGACAGTTATAGGAGGAGAGAGATCATGTGATAGAGGAATGATATATACAGGACAGTTATAGGAGGAGAGAGATCATGTGATAGAGGAATGATATATACAGGACAGTTATAGGAGGAGAGATCATGTGATAGAGGAATGATATATACAGGACAGTTATAGGAGGAGAGATCATGTGATAGAGGAATGATATATACAGGACAGTTATAGGAGGAGAGATCATGTGATAGAGGAATGATATATACAGGACAGTTATAGGAGGAGAGATCATGTGATAGAGGAATGATATATACAGGACAGTTATAGGAGGAGAGATCATGTGATAGAGAAATGATATATACAGGACAGTTATAGGAGGAGAGATCATGTGATAGAGGAATGATATATACAGGACAGTTATAGGAGGAGAGATCATGTGATAGAGGAATGATATATACAGGACAGTTATATGAGGAGAGATCACGTGATAGAGGAATGATATATACAGGACAGTTATAGGAGAAGAGATCATGTGATAGAGCAATGATATATACAGGACAGTTATAGGAGGAGAGATCATGTGATAGAGGAATGAAATATACAGGACAGTTATAGGAGGAGAGATCGTGTGATAGAGGAATGATATATACAGGACAGTTATAGGAGGAGAGATCGTGTGATAGAGGAATGATATATACAGGACAGTTATAGGAGGAGAGATCGTGTGATAGAGGAATGATATATACAGGACAGTTATAGGAGGAGAGATCGTGTGATAGAGGAATGATATATACAGGACAGTTATAGGAGGAGAGATCGTGTGATAGAGGAATGATATATACAGGACAGTTATAGGAGGAGAGATCGTGTGATAGAGGAATGATATATACAGGACAGTTATAGGAGGAGAGATCGTGTGATAGAGGAATGATATATACAGGACAGTTATAGGAGAAGAGAACATGTGATAGAGGAATGATATATACAGGACAGTTATAGGAGAGATCATGTGATAGAGGAATGATATATACAGGACAGTTATAGGAGGAGAGATCATGTGATAGAGAAATGATATATACAGGACAGTTATAGGAGGAGAGATCGTGTGATAGAGGAATGATATATACAGGACAGTTATAGGAGAAGAGAACATGTGATAGAGGAATGATATATACAGGACAGTTATACAAGGAGATATCATGTGATAGAGGAATGATATATACAGGACAGTTATAGGAGGAGAGAGATCATGTGATAGAGGAATGATATATACAGGACAGTTATAGGAGGAGAGAGATCATGTGATAGAGGAATGATATATACAGGACAGTTATAGGAGGAGAGATCATGTGATAGAGGAATGATATATACAGGACAGTTATAGGAGGAGAGATCATGTGATAGAGGAATGATATATACAGGACAGTTATAGGAGGAGAGATCATGTGATAGAGAAATGATATATACAGGACAGTTATAGGAGGAGAGATCATGTGATAGAGGAATGATATATACAGGACAGTTATAGGAGGAGAGATCATGTGATAGAGGAATGATATATACAGGACAGTTATATGAGGAGAGATCACGTGATAGAGGAATGATATATACAGGACAGTTATAGGAGAAGAGATCATGTGATAGAGCAATGATATATACAGGACAGTTATAGGAGGAGAGATCATGTGATAGAGGAATGAAATATACAGGACAGTTATAGGAGGAGAGATCGTGTGATAGAGGAATGATATATACAGGACAGTTATAGGAGGAGAGATCGTGTGATAGAGGAATGATATATACAGGACAGTTATAGGAGGAGAGATCGTGTGATAGAGGAATGATATATACAGGACAGTTATAGGAGGAGAGATCGTGTGATAGAGGAATGATATATACAGGACAGTTATAGGAGGAGAGATCGTGTGATAGAGGAATGATATATACAGGACAGTTATAGGAGGAGAGATCGTGTGATAGAGGAATGATATATACAGGACAGTTATAGGAGGAGAGATCGTGTGATAGAGGAATGATATATACAGGACAGTTATAGGAGGAGAGATCATGTGATAGAGGAATGATATATACAGGACAGTTATAGGAGGAGAGATCATGTGATAGAGGAATGATATATACAGGACAGTTATAGGAGGAGAGAGATCATGTGATAGAGGAATGATATATACAGGACAGTTATAGGAGGAGAGATCATGTGATAGAGGAATGATATATACAGGACAGTTATAGGAGGAGAGATCATGTGATAGAGGAATGATATATACAGGACAGTTATAGGAGGAGAGATCATGTGATAGAGGAATGATATATACAGGACAGTTATAGGAGGAGAGATCATGTGATAGAGGAATGATATATACAGGACAGTTATAGGAGGAGAGATCACGTGATAGAGGAATGATATATACAGGACAGTTATGGGAGGAGAGATCACGTGATAGAGGAATGATATATACAGGACAGTTACGGGAGGAGAGATCACGTGATAGAGGAATGATATATACAGGACAGTTACGGGAGGAGAGATCATGTGATAGAGGAATGATATATACAGGACAGTTACGGGAGGAGAGATCACGTGATAGAGGAATGATATATACAGGACAGTTATATGAGGAGAGATCATGTGATAGAGGAATGATATACACAGGACAGTTATAGGAGGAGAGATCATGTGATAGAGGAATGATATATACAGGACAGTTATAGGAGGAGAGATCATGGGATAGAGGAATGATATATACAGGACAGTTATCGGAGGAGAGATCACGTGATAGAGGAATTATATATACAGGACAGTTATGGGAGGAGAGATCACGTGATAGAGGAATGATATATACAGGACAGTTATGGAAGGAGAGATCACGTGATAGAGGTATGATATATACAGGACAGTTATGGGAGGAGAGATCACGTGATAGAGGGATGATATATACAGGACAGTTATAGGAGGAGAGATCACGTGATAGAGGAATGATATATACAGGACAGTTATGGGAGGAGAGATCACGTGATAGAGGAATGATATATACAGGAAAGTTATGGGAGGAGAGATCACGTGATAGAGGAATGATATATACAGGACAGTTATAGAAGGAGAGATCATGTGATAGAGGAATGATATATACAGGACAGTTATAGAAGGAGAGATCATGTGATAGAGGAATGATATATACAGGGCAGTTATAGGAAGAGAGCTCATGTGATAGAGGAATGATATATACAGGACAGTTATAGAAGGAGAGATCATGTGATAGAGGAATGATATATACAGGACAGTTATAGAAGGAGAGATCATGTGATAGAGGTATGATATATACAGGACAGTTATAGAAGGAGAGATCATGTGATAGAGGAATGATATATACAGGGCAGTTATAGGAAGAGAGCTCATGTGATAGAGGAATGATATATACAGGACAGTTATGGGAGGAGAGATCATGTGATAGAGGAATGATATATACAGGACAGTTATATGAGGAGAGATCATGTGATAGAGGAATGATATACACAGGACAGTTATAGGAGGAGAGATCATGTGATAGAGGAATGATATATACAGGACAGTTATAGGAGGAGAGATCATGTGATAGAGGAATGATATATACAGGACAGTTATGGGAGGAGAAATCACGTGATAGAGGAATGATATATACAGGACAGTTATGGGAGGAGAGATCACGTGATAGAGGTATGATATATACAGGACAGTTATGGGAGGAGAGATCACGTGATAGAGGAATGATATATACAGGACAGTTATGGGAGGAGAGATCACGTGATAGAGGAATGATATATACAGGAAAGTTATGGGAGGAGAGATCACGTGATAGAGGAATGATATATACAGGACAGTTATAGAAGGAGAGATCACGTGATAGAGGAATGATATATACAGGACAGTTATGGGAGGAGAGATCATGTGATAGAGGAATGATATATACAGGACAGTTATAGGAGGAGAGATCATGTGATAGAGGAATTATATATACAGGGCAGCAATAGGTGAATATGTTATAAGACAGAGGAATGATGTATATACAGGGGCAGTTATATAATGACAGATCATGTGATATATACAGGACAGTTATATGTTCGATTTTTCTCTAATAGAGTAATATAGAAATTAAAGGATAAGTTTGGACTTCTTAATAAATATTAGAGTACCTGCTTTGATTTTTGATAAATAAAATGCCATCAGAATGAATTGGTATTGATACTCCATAGGGATCTTTTACCTAAAAGAAATAGTCAAAAACACAACATTCTAAGTAATAATAGAAGAAACTATAAATACTGTATCTATATGTAGTATTTAATATGTTGCTTTGCTTAACTCCTCTAGAGCCAGGGGTCTAATCTACAATAAGGAAATGGATTTCTCACATTGGCCCTCATTCCGAGTTGTTCGCTCGGTAATTTTCTTCGCATTGCAGCGAATTTCCGCTTATTGCGCATGCGCAATGTTCGCACTGCGACTGCGCCAAGTAAATTTGCTATGCAGTTAGGTATTTTACTCATGGCATTACGAGGTTTTTTCTTCGTTCTGGTGATCGTAATGTGATTGACAGGAAGTGGGTGTTTCTGGGCGGAAACTGGCCGTTTTATGGGAGTGTGTGAAAAAACGCTACCGTTTCTGGGAAAAACGTGGGAGTGGCTGGAGAAACGGAGGAGTGTTTGGGCGAACGCTGGATGTGTTTGTGACGTCAAACCAGGAACGACAAGCACTGAACTGATCGCACTGGCAGAGTAAGTCTGGAGCTACTCGGAAACTGCACAGAGAAGTCTTTTCGCAATATTGCGAATCTTTCGTTCGCAATTTTGAGAAGCTAAGATTCACTCCCAGTAGGCGGCGGCTTAGCGTGTGCAATGCTGCTAAAAGCAGCTTGCGAGCGAACAACTCGGAATGAGGGCCATTGTCACACTGTCACAACCCATAGAAAATTCCCCATATTGTATTCTGCAACTTCCAGCTACAAGGAAATACAGTATGTTACAGGAAACATTGGTTATGCGGCATTACTACTGCTACTACATCTACTACTACTACTACTGCTATTACTCATACTACTACTACTACTACTCATACTACTAATACTACTCATACTACTGCTACTACATCTACTACTACTACTACTGCTATTACTGCTACTACATCTACTACTACTACTGCTGCTATCACTACTACTACTACTGCTATTACTGCTACTACATCTACTACTACTACTGCTACTACATCTACTACTACTACTACTGCTGCTATTACTGCTACTACATCTACTACTACTACTGCTGCTATCACTACTACTACTGCTATTACTGCTACTACATCTACTACTACTACTGCTACTACATCTACTACTACTACTACTACTGCTGCTATTACTGCTACTACATCTACTACTACTACTACTGCTGCTATCACTACTACTACTGCTATTACTGCTACTACATCTACTACTACTACTGCTACTACATCTACTACTACTACTACTGCTGCTATTACTGCTACTACATCTACTACTACTACTACTACTGCTATTACTCATACTACTACTACTACTACTACTACTACTACTACTACTCATACTACTAATACTACTCATACTACTGCTACTACATCTACTACTACTACTGCTGCTATTACTGCTGCTGCTACTACTACTACTACTACTACTGCTGCTACTATAACTACTACTACTGCTATTACTGCTACTACATCTACTACTACTACTGCTACTACATCTACTACTACTACTACTACTACTGCTGCTATCACTACTACTACTGCTATTACTGCTACTACATCTACTACTACTACTGCTACTACATCTACTACTACTACTACTGCTGCTATTACTGCTACTACATCTACTACTACTACTACTACTGCTGCTATCACTACTACTACTGCTATTACTGCTACTACATCTACTACTACTACTGCTACTACATCTACTACTACTACTACTGCTGCTATTACTGCTACTACATCTACTACTACTACTACTGCTGCTATCACTACTACTACTGCTATTACTGCTACTACATCTACTACTACTACTGCTACTACATCTACTACTACTACTACTGCTGCTATTACTGCTACTACATCTACTACTACTACTACTGCTGCTATCACTACTACTACTGCTATTACTGCTACTACATCTACTACTACTACTACTGCTACTACATCTACTACTACTACTACTGCTGCTATTACTGCTACTACATCTACTACTACTACTACTGCTATTACTCATACTACTACTACTACTACTACTACTCATACTACTAATACTACTCATACTACTGCTACTACATCTACTACTACTACTGCTGCTATTACTGCTGCTGCTACTACTACTACTACTGCTGCTACTATAACTACTACTACTGCTATTACTGCTACTACATCTACTACTACTACTGCTACTACATCTACTACTACTACTACTACTACTACTGCTGCTATCACTACTACTACTGCTATTACTGCTACTACATCTACTACTACTACTACTGCTATTACTCATACTACTACTACTACTACTACTACTCATACTACTAATACTACTCATACTACTGCTACTACATCTACTACTACTACTGCTGCTATTACTGCTGCTGCTACTACTACTACTACTGCTGCTACTATAACTACTACTACTGCTATTACTGCTACTACATCTACTACTACTACTGCTACTACATCTACTACTACTACTACTACTGCTGCTATCACTACTACTACTGCTATTACTGCTACTACATCTACTACTACTACTGCTACTACATCTACTACTACTACTGCTGCTATCACTACTACTACTGCTATTACTGCTGCTGCTACTACTGCTATTACTGCTGCTACTACTACTCCTGCTATGACTATTACTATTACCACTACTATTACTACTACTATTACTGCTGCTACTACTACTCCTGCTATGACTATTACTATTACCACTAGTACTACTCCTGCTATTACTGCTGCTACTACTACTACTGCTATTACTGCTGCTGCTGCTACTACTACTCCTGCTATGACTATTACCACTACTATTACTACTACTATTACTGCTGCTACTACTACTCCTGCTATGACTATTACCACTACTATTACTACTACTATTACTGCTGCTACTACTACTCCTGCTATGACTATTACCACCACTACTACTACTACTACTACTACTACTCCTGCTATGACTATTACTATTACCACTACTACTACTACTGCTATTACTGCTGCTGATACTACTACTACTGCTCCTGCTATGACTATGACTATTACCACTACTAATACTGCTGCTATTACTACTACTACTACTACTACTACTACTACTACTATTACTACTACTACTACTACTACTACTACTACTGCTATTACTCATACTACTACTACTACTACTACTACTACTCATACTACTAATACTACTCATACTACTGCTACTACATCTACTACTACTACTACTACTGCTGCTATTACTGCTGCTGCTACTACTACTACTACTGCTGCTACTACTACTACTACTGCTGCTATTACTGCTACTACATCTACTACTACTACTGCTGCTACTACATCTACTACTACTACTACTACTGCTGCTATCACTACTACTACTGCTATTACTGCTGCTGCTGCTACTACTGCTATTACTGCTGCTGCTGCTACTACTACTCCTGCTATGACTATTACTATTACCACTAGTACTACTCCTGCTATTACTGCTGCTACTACTACTACTGCTATTACTGCTGCTACTACTACTCCTGCTATGACTATTACCACTACTATTACTACTACTATTACTGCTGCTACTACTACTCCTGCTATGACTATTACTATTACCACTAGTACTACTCCTGCTATTACTGCTGCTACTACTACTACTACTGCTATTACTGCTGCTACTACTACTCCTGCTATGACTATTACCACTACTATTACTACTACTATTACTGCTGCTACTACAACTCCTGCTATGACTATTACCACCACTACTACTACTACTACTCCTGCTATGACTATTACTACTACCACTACCACTACTACTACTACTGCTATTACTGCTGCTGATACTACTACTACTACTGCTCCTGCTATGACTATGACTATTACCACTACTAATACTGCTGCTATTACTACTACTACTACTACTATTACTACTACTACTACTACTACTACTACTACTACTACTACTACTACTACTGCTATTACTCATACTACTACTACTACTACTACTACTACTACTCATACTACTAATACTACTCATACTACTGCTACTACATCTACTACTACTACTACTACTGCTATTACTCATACTACTACTACTCATACTACTAATACTACTCATACTACTGCTACTACATCTACTACTACTACTACTACTACTGCTACTACATCTACTACTACTACTACTGCTGCTATCACTACTACTGCTATTACTGCTGCTGCTACTACTACTCCTGCTATGACTATTACCACCACTACTACTACTACTATTACTATTACTACTACTGCTATTATTGCTGCTGCTACTACTACTCCTGCTATGACTATTACTATTACCACTACTAGTACTACTTCTACTGCTGCTGCTTCTACTACTACTACTACTACTACTGCTATGACTATTACCACTACTACTACTGCTATTACTACTACTGCTATTACTATTACTACTACCACTACTACTGCTATTACTGCTGTTGTTGCTGCTGCTACTACTACTGCTATGACTACTACTTTTCCTGCTATTACTGCTGCTACCATTACTACTACTACTACTACTACTAATACTACTATTACTACTATTACTGCAGCTTCTGATACTACTACTGCTACTTCTACTACTGCTACTAGTAATACTTCTACTAATACTACTACTATTACTACTGCTGCTGCTGCTACTACTACTACTCATAATACTACTACTACTGCTTCTACTACTAATACTACTATTACTACTACTACTACTGCTATTACTCATACTACTAATACTACTCATACTACTACTACTATTGCTGCTGCAGCTACTACTACTGCTGCACCTTATGCTGCTACTACTACTGCTACTACTACTATTACTGATGCTGCTGCTGCTACTACTAATACTACTGATACTACTACTGCTGCTACTACTACTTCTATTACTACTGCTGCTGCTGCTACTACTACTGCTGCTACTAATTCTACTACTACTACTTCTGTTGCTGATGCTACTACTATTACTACTGCTACTAATACTACTACTGCTTCTGTTGCTGATGCTACTACTATTACTACTGCTACTAATACTACTACTGCTTCTGTTGCTGATGCTACTACTATTACTACTGCTACTACATATACTACTACTACTGCTATTACCACCACTACTACTGCTGCTGCTGCTACTACTACTACTGCTACTTCTACTACTACTTCTGCTGCTGT